>NC_141820.1:5826340-5866340 GCF_982586985.1 Callionymus lyra | reverse complement strand
CTCTCAAGGTCATGTAGTGTTTGACTAAACGTTTCTCTCTAACAACATGAACGTGAGCATCGGATCCTTGTGAAGAACCAGGGATTGACCTTCATTTCATCCATGAATGACGAACCAATGCAGCGTTTTCATACGACAACTGACTTCAGCGTTAGAAGATCATTATTCCAGTTGAAAGGCTCTCCGAGCTCACTTAGTGATGTCGGCAGAAACTCCATTGACGGAGGATGATTGACAGGTGTCATTGCACCAAATCAGCCGGAGAGAAGATCTTTCCCAGAGTGTGTTTGTGGACTTTTTTTTTTTTTTTAAAACATCTTTTTATTGATTTTCAGATATTAAGACATACATTTGAAACACACACACAAAATAAGTCAAATAAAAGGTATAATACAAAAACAAAGAAAGATCCCACCCTCCACCCCCGTAGAAAACCACCCCGCGGTCTCAGAAAACCAGACCCCCACCCACCTCTTAACAATCAGGGCTTGACAAAGACAGATGAATAAAATATAACAATGGTGAAAACATTCTTGTATATACATACACACACATAAAACGAATCAACTCAAAAAGGAACAATGATGCATAATAGTATACATTGATACAAACAGACAAAAACAAAAAGAAAAAACAATACTCCATACATATGGTGGTAAAAAATGAAAATATAACCCAAACTGTTAAAGTATTATGTAAGGTTCAGCTCTTTAACATGCTGCATGAAAGGGGACCAGGTTTCATGAAACTTCTCCAGACAATTTGACCGACTGTATTTTATTTTCTCTAACTGCAACATAGAGAGAAGTTCTTGAACCCAACTCTTAAATGATGGTCGTCTGACTCCCACTGCAGAAGAACCAGTCTGCTGCCATCAATGAGGAAAATGCAATTGCGTTTGCATGTGCTGTTGATACAGAGAGGTCAGGTGGAGGTACTCCAAATATACACATGTGTGGAGAAGGTGTTATTGCTTTTTTACACATGTGGGAAATACATTCAAATATTCTACTCTATAGTCGCAGCAGAGAAGGCTTATGGGCCGGTAAGGTAAGGTAAGGTAAGGTAAGGTAAGGTGAGGTGAGGTGAGGTGAGGTAAGGTAAGGTAAGGTAAGGTGAGGTAAGGTAAGGTGAGGTAAGGTAAGGTAAGGTAAGGTAAGGTAAGGTGAGGTAAGGTAAGGTAAGGTAAGGTGAGGTACGGTAAGGTAAGGTAAGGTAAGGTGAGGTAAGGTAAGGTAAGGTAAGGTAAGGTAAGGTAGGGTAAGGTGAGGTAAGGTAAGGTGAGGTGAGGTAAGGTGAGGTGAGGTAAGGTAAGGTAAGGTGAGGTAAGGTAAGGTAAGGTAAGGTAAGGTGAGGTACGGTAAGGTAAGGTAAGGTAAGGTAAAGTAAGGTAAAGTAAGGTAAGGTAAGGTAAGGTAAGGTAAAGTAAGGTAAGGTAAGGTAAGGTAAGGTAAAGTAAGGTAAGGTAAGGTAAGGTGAGGTAAGGTAAGGTAAAGTAAGGTGAGGTGAGGTAAGGTAAGGTAAAGTAAGGTAAAGTAAGGTAAGGTAAGGTAAAGTAAGGTAAGGTAAGGTAAGGTAAAGTCAGGTAAGGTAAGGTAAGGTAAAGTAAGGTAAGGTAAGGTAAGGTAAAGTAAGGTAAAGTAAGGTAAGGTAAGGTAAGGTAAAGTAAGGTAAAGTAAGGTAAGGTAAGGTAAGGTAAAGTAAGGTAAAGTAAGGTAAGGTAAAGTAAGGTAAAGTAAGGTAAGGTAAGGTAAGGTAAAGTCAGGTAAGGTAAGGTAAGGTAAAGTAAGGTAAGGTAAGGTAAGGTAAGGTAAAGTAAGGTAAGGTAAGGTAAGGTAAAGTAAGGTAAAGTAAGGTAAGGTAAGGTAAGGTAAAGTAAGGTAAGGTAAGGTAAGGTAAGGTAAAGTAAGGTAAAGTAAGGTAAGGTAAGGTAAGGTAAAGTAAGGTAAGGTAAAGTAAGGTAAGGTAAGGTAAGGTGAGGTAAGGTAAGGTAAGGTAAAGTAAGGTAAGGTAAGGTAAGGTAAGGTACGAGCCACATTCTCGCGGGTCTTTTCCTTTTTTAGGTATAACTGTAATAGTTGCCTGATTCATTGTTGGTGGTAGTTTTAAAGTTATAAGTGTTTCTTCAAATAATTTACTTAAAATAGGTGAAAGTTTATTGAAAACATTTGATAAACTTCAGTGGGAATCCATCTGGACCAGGTGCTTTTCCGCTTTGCATTGAGTTTATAGCTAGAGTTATGTCCTCTGTTGTTATTCTGGAGTCTATTACAGATTGTTCTTGTTTATTCATTTGGGGAATTTGCATATTTTCTAAAAAGTCCTCAATCTCCAATGATGTTGCAGAAGTCTCAGAGGTATAAAGGTCACTATAAAATGTTCTGAACTGGTCATTAATAGTTTGTGGGTGTACAGATGTCAAACCCTCGGCTGTATTCATTTCAGAAATGATACGATTTGCTGCCGTTTGTTTGATTTGGTGACAGTAGTCGAGCCACTTTGTCACTGTGTTCATAGTAGGTTTGTTTTGTTTTCAGGAGGAGTCTCTCAATTTGGACAGTGGTTAAATGATTGTATTCGGCTTGTAATAATTGTCTTTCATTGAATAAGGATGGATTAGGCTGAGATGCACGTTTTTTATCTAATTGTAATCATTTCTGCTGTATCTCATTGAGGCGTTTAGTTCTTTCTTTCTTGACATTTGCTGAAAGATAAATAATTTGTCCCCTTAGATAAGCTTTGAGTGCCTCCCAGATTGAAGTGTAGGACATCCCGGGAGTAATATTGATGTCAAGAAAGAAATCAATTTGATCCGAGAGAAAATGTTGGAAGTTTTTGCTTGACAATAAGAGCGGGTCAAGACGCCATGTGCGTTGAACTGGTGCACTGTCTGGAAATGCTATGTCCAGTTGGACTGGTGCATGATGGGAAATCACAATACTGTGGTATTGGCATTTTGTTACACACGTCAAAATTCTGTTGTCTATCAGAAAAAAGTCTATCCTCGAAAACGATTGGTGGACGTGAAAAAAAAGAATATTGTTTGGTAGTGAGGTTTAATTTCCTCCAGGGGTCAGTAAGTGCATAAGATTGTTTAATGAGATTTACTGTATTTGCTGATTTTGATCAATTATTTTGAAGTTTAGTGGAGGATCTAACGTTGGCTCAGGTACGAGATTAAAGTCACCTCCTAAAATGATGTTATATTTGTTAGGATCTGGAATAGTTGCTATTAGTCTAGAGAAGAAGTGAGGATCAGTTAGGGCCATAAACATTAACTAGTGCCGCCTCAGTTCCAGACAATCTACCCACGACTATGACATATCTTCCCTTGTTATCAGATATGAAATTGTTTAGTTGAAAACAGACTCCTTTTCTGATAAGTATGGCAGCTCCTCTTGACCTATCCCCATAATCAGAGTGATAAATATGTTCTATCATCCCCTCTTTAACTTTGAGTGTTCTTCTGGACGTAAGTGTGTCTCTTGTAAGAACATTATCTCTCCACCTAATGACTTCAGGTGTGTAAGAACTTTGTTACGCTTAACAGGATGGTTCACTCCTTTTACGTTCCAGCTTATAAAACGTGTTGAACCTAAAGACAGTGGGTTGTGACTCATATTTTAATATGGGTGTAAATACACTTGTAACTGTATGGAGTAAACATAAACAAACAACAACAACAAATAATGCCCTTGAACAACAGAGAACAACCCCCCACACACCTGCCAATCTTCTCCAAAAAAAGAGGAGAGATCGCACCCCCTACCGTAAAAGGTATCTGCACTAACATGCTCAGGAAAGCTAAAGTTGGCCCCACAGAACTTGACTTATTACAATTAAGACACACTTCAGTTATAGTATTATTTATCATGAACATCTAATGACAATAAGAACGACTCACATGATTGGTATTTAAATAACCAGCATCAACAAGGATAAACGAGAACATCAAAATAACATTAACTTGTATTAAACGTATAGAAAAAGTTGAATCCGTTATAATGTTGTTAAATCACTGTCTCACCGGAGTGTCTTCACGCGTCACGTGTCTCCACTGATGTTTTTGTTGACATACTCGCGCCTCTGCAACGGAGTGAAAGGATTTCTCCACGTTCTTGTACGTGATTCTGAAGCGGGCAGGAGAAGCAAATCCGAAGCGAACCCCGTCCACTCCACGAAGCCGACTCCTGACGTCATTGAACGCCGCGCGTGCTTTGGCAACACTTGTCGGGTCAGGAAACACTGAGATACTGACTCCGTCCACACTGATGCGTTGTTTGATCCGAGCGAGTCTCAGGATGTTTGCACAGTCCTGGAAGTAGTGAACGCGGGCTATGATGGTGTTTGACCGGCGTCCCTCTGTAGATCCAGGCGGGGAGAGACGGTTCTGTCCAGGAGCGTCCTTCAGATCAAAGGCTGCAGAAGGACACAGACTCGGTGTTGCATTCACGGGTCTCCGGGATTCCGACGATCCTGACGTTGTTTCTCCGCGACCTCGCCTCCAAGTCCTCGCATTTATTGTGAAGTTGGTCCACGACCCCCGCGAGCCGCTTCACCTCCTTCTTGAGTGTAACAACATCATCCGTGCACGTTGACAAACTTTCTTCCACATCCTTCACCGTAGCTTTCATGGCGGAGAGTTCAGAGGTCAGAGTTCAGAGTTGATCGTCGACCTGTACTCTTTGAGCTCCGCTCTCGCTGCAACAATATCCGCTCGAATCACCGCCATCTCGCTCTCCAACACTGCGCCAACTTCTGTTTGAAGGATTTCAACTAAATCCTTGCGCACCGAAGATAGTAGTTCCATCTTGAGCGACTCCCTCTCAGGAAAGCTACTTCAATGGAGCTCGGGGCTAAAGTCGGCGTCGAAGGCGAAGGCCTCGTTACTTGAGTCGCTGTTTGCCTACCTTTGCTTGATTTACCAGCCATTTCAAAGTTTCGGTTTTTAGGCATATGGTTTAGCAAAGGTAAAATTTGAATGTTTTCCAAAAAGTGCGCTGAAAAAATTACTTTTATACAGTCGTTCTGTGGAGCTCCAAAAAACACGTCTACTCCATTGCTATGCTCAACAGCGCCCCCGTTTGTGGACTTTTGAGTGGAGATCCTCAGTAGCACAGAAGTCCAGCTGAGATGTCAAGAACCTCAACATCTTTACTGTCGTCATCAGTCAGCTGAGGTTCAAAGGTTTGTCTCGATGAATGTCATTCAGGGACGAAAGCAAACTTTTCTTCACAACAATCCAACGCGTAGAAAAGATCCAAAGAAGCAAAAGAGTCAAACATGTTTGATCCGAGACTGAATTGTTGAGATGCAGTGATTTATAAATGAAACTCTGCTTCATCCAATGAACAACTGAACGTTTGAGCTCGATTTAAGATGAAAATATCAACCATTTCACTGATTCATGAGGATCTTTTGGAGTTCATCAGATTTTGGGATGGATTTGTGGGTCAGTGTGAAAGTTCATCAGTGTCATCAGAACATAGAAGGATTCAACATTTCAAAAGTTCATACTTTGAATTGATTTCATCAAATGTTGCCTTGAAGGAATATTTTCAATCATTGAATTAAATAATGAATATATTAAGAAATTGCATTTGTTTTTGTAAATAATTAAATTTAAAACGTTGGCCTCATTATGAACTGAATACGTTTAATTCTAAATACTATTGGATTTAAACGTTTTTTTGTTTTTGAATGACTGGAATTAAAACATCAAAGATTATGTCTATAAATGTTTTATTTTGAAAGTGGTCACATTTCAAAATAAATGATTCAAGAAAAACAATGCAATGCTTTTAAAAACGCAACAAAATGTCAATAAAAACAAATTCAAAGTTTCAACATTTGAAATGTTCAATCGAAACATTCAATTTTCTGATGCCACTGATTTACTTCCAGAATCAGAACCGTGTGTTTTTGATTCTTACAGAAAGTTGAGTTTCTTGGAAAAGATGGTGATTGTAATCTACGACAGAGACGCTTGTGTTTGGTCCTACTGAGGGTTCAGGTTTGAAAACAATCATCTCACACTTGAATTCACCAGAAACTAACTTACTGAGTCATATTGTCTGAGACGAGCAGATCCTCAACCAGAGGAATCCATCCATCACTCTTTTGAAGCTTTGATTTCACTCTTTTCACCTACTTTAATGTCATTGATCGATTCGACTTTGTCAAATATTCAAGTGGAACAATTCACTCGATGATTTGGTTTACATTTCTAGTAACATCTCCTCGTTTATTGTTTGAAAAAACAAGTTGTTTTCTCAGCATTGATTCGACAAACATGGTATTTTAAAATAGTGTATTTCATGAAAGATTTCAGTTCAATGAATCTAGTTTGTCTTCTTCAATTATAGGAACATTGTGTTCAAGAAAGTTCTTGAGAATTTAAACTTGATCAAGTCAAGAGACGTCAAGAGAGAAGAAAGCGTTAATACAGGAGAAATATGTTCAACTGGCTCCAAATAGTTGAGAGAAAAAGGAAGATATTGAGTTGAATCCAGAGAAAAACACGTATATTCATGTTAAAATGATTCAAACCCTGGGAAGAAGAATCCTCTGGAGATGTCAATCTTTTCTGACTGAGTCTCTCAGGAGACGATGTGTAGAAATAAGAGCTGTAAGTGCCGTACGTTGATGGTCCTGAAGGTACGAGTGTGATTCTTGCCACGGTACTCGGAGCAGGAGTGAGAAGCAGGAGTTTTTGGGTCGTAGCTGAAACTGAGAAGCTGACAATCAAACAAGGACACTTAACGGTGAATGTGATAATAATCCTGGACTTTTTTTAGCAGATGAATTCTAGCTACGCTGCTCCTCAGACGCGCTCTGATCCAGGAATATTAAGGGCTACCATCTTCTTTTGACCTTCAGTGTTTTGTACCTTTGATCCAGTGTTTGCACAAACACATTCCTTGATTTGTGTTGACAAATCTTCACGTTGTTGAAGTGACCCCTTCCTCGCCACTTTAGCAATAATGTCAACGAAAAGATGCATATAGAGGCGGATTTACTCTTTTCAATGAAGACTTTTACATTTGAAACTGAAGCAAAGCAGTGTTTGTATGGAAGTGCATCAGTGTCATCAGAATATTGAAGGATTGAATTAAACATTGTTTCAACTTTTTTATTCAAGTTTTCCTTTATTAGTTTGAATCATCATTTGTACGTTGAAAGGTTTAATAAATTGATTAAATAAAAGATAAATATACACAGTTTGTTATTCTATTGACCATAATTAATTTTCTGAATACAATCCTTTTTTAATTCCTGATCTTTTGACTTCAATATAAAAATGTTGGTATAATAGTGAGACTTTTAACCAAAAGAGTCCTGAACTACTTGATTCAACTCTCAGCCAATCATGCGACGCTCAGACGATCACATGATGTCGTAGAATCACTGGCGCGTCAATACATCATGGTGGATTCAAAGCAACAGCATTTTCTGGCGACACTTTTAAGGTAAGGTAAGGTAAGGTAAAACTTTATTGATCCCTCAGGAGGTCTCCTTTGGGAAATTGTTTTTTTACAATAGCCAGCAATTTTTCATAAACAATAAAAAATAATACATAAAAAATAAAATAAGAAGAACATAAAGAGGAAGAACAAGATGACACAATCTAAGTCTAAAGACAAAGACAAAGGACATAGATCAAGGAAAGAAAAACAACAAAGACAAAGATACAAAGACTAACATGGAACAGAACATCCAGATACTCTCACTCCACTCCTGCCCCCGAACTCAGAATTGTACAATTTAATAGCCCGAGGGATGAATGAGTCCCTGAGTCTATTTGTTTTGCACCTGGGTAGGAGCATTCGTGCACTCATTCTGCTTCTCTGCTCACTGATGACAGTGCTGAGAGGATGACTGTCATCGTCCATGATGGACAGTAGTTTGTTCAATGATCTCCTCTCAGCAACTGTCACCAGTGAGTCCAGCTTCATTCCAACCACAGAACCAGCCCTCCTGATCAACCTGTCCAACCTGTTGACACTCCTCTTGGACACATTTCCACCCCAACACACCACAGCATAGAACAGGACACTGGCCACCACAGACTGGTAGAACATGCAGAGGAGCTTCTTGCAGATGTTAAATGAACGAAGCCTCCTCAGAAAGTACAGTCTACTCTGAACCTTCTTATACACATGGTCTGTGTTGCAGGACCAGTCCAGTTTACTGTCCATCCACACACCGAGGTACTTATAGTTGTCCACTATCTCCACCTCGTCGCCTCTGATGGACACTGGACGTGGCTTTGTCCTGGACCTCCCGAAATCCAAGACCAGCTCCTTGGTTTTTGAGGTGTTCAGCTGCAAGTGGTTCCTCTCACTCCAGTCCACAAAGTCACGTATCAGACTCCTGTACTCGTCTTCGCTGTTGTCCCTGATGCATCCAACAATGGCAGTGTCGTCAGCATACTTCTGGACGAGACTCAGCTCTGAGTTGTAGCAGAAGTCTGAAGTGTAGATGGTGAAGAGGAGAGGGGCCAGTACTGTCCCCTGAGGTGCTCCTGTACTGCACACCATAGTGTCAGACTTGATGTCCTTCAGCCTGACATACTGTGGTCGATCAGTAAGATAGTCCGTAATCCAGGAGACCAGACCAGGGTCCACATGCATCTTAGTCAGTTTGTCCTGCAGCAGAGTGGGTTGGATAGTGTTGAAGGCACTAGAAAAGTCCAGGAACAGGATTCTCACTGAACCGCTTCCTTTATCCAAGTGGGAGTAGGTCCGATGCAGGAGGTGAAGGATGGCATCTTCCACACCAACTGCTGGCTGGTAGGCAAACTGCAGGGGGTCTTGCGCGTGCTGGACTTGTGGCGTGAGATGTTTGAGGACCAGCCGCTCCAGTGTCTTCATCAGCTGCGAAGTCAGTGCCACCGGTCTGTAATCGTTCAGCACACTCGGTCGGATCTTTTTAGGGACTGGAACGATACAGGAAGTCTTCCACAGAGTTGGTACTTTCCCCAGCCGTAGACTGAGGTTGAAGACATGCTGGAGTGGCTCAGCTAGTTCAGCAGCGCAGGTCTTTAGCAGTCGAGCAGACACCTTATCAGGACCAGCAGCCTTCCCTGGACGAATCCTCCGAAGTACATCCTGTACCTGGAGTGAGGTGAAGCTGGGAAGTGGTTCTGTGGAGCTGGGGGGGGCACAAGAAGGTGGGGCAGGTCCTGAGGCGGGCAGCAGTGAGGGTGAGGTGACCTGCTCAAACCTGTTGAAAAAGTTGTTCAGTCCATTTGCCTCATCCACCGTGTCCACTGCAGTCAGAGAGGCCTTGGTCTTGTGTCCAGTGATGGTTTTAACACCATCCCAGACCTCTCTTATTTCTTCTCGGCTCAGCTTCTCCTCCAACCTCCTCCTGTAGGTGTCCTTTGCCTCCTTCAAGCATCGCTTCACCTCCTGCTGAGCTGACCTCATGGCGTCCCTGTCTCTGCTCCTGAATGCCACTTTCTTCCTGTTAAGGACATCCTTGACCTCCTTTGTTACCCACGGTTTATTATTAGGGTAACAGCGGACAGTCTTAGTAGGGGCGACAACGTCCAAGCAGAAATTTAAATAATCTGTTAGACAGTGTGTCTGACCCTCGATGTCCTCACCATGAGACCTCAGCAGCACATCCCAGTCTGTTGTTTCAAAGCAGTCTCTGATGGCGTCCTCCACAGCTGGTGTCCACTTTCTGATTGTCTTAGTGGTCACAGTCTGTCTCTGCACCAGAGGAGTGTACTGTGACTGAAGGTGGACCAGGTTGTGATCGGACCTTCCAAGTGGAGGAAGAGGTTTGGCTCTGTAGGCGTCCTTCAAGTTGGAATAAAGAAGGTCAATTGTCCTGTTATTCCTGGTGGGACAATCCACGGCCTGATGGAAAGTAGGCAGAGTAGAGTCCAGGTTGGCATGATTAAAGTCTCCAGAGATGATGATAAACGCGTCAGGATTTTGATTCTGAAGTCGAGCTGTCATTGTGTGGATCTTCTCACAGGCAGATGCAGCCGCAGCGCTCGGAGGAATGTAGACACACAGCGCGATCACGTGACTGAACTCACGCGGTAGATAATATGGACGCATGCTGACAGCCAACAGTTCTAAATCTTGACAACAAGAGACTTTCTTTACAGTAACGTGTCCCGGACTACACCAGCGTTTATTCACGTACATGATCAGACCTCCTCCTCTGCGCTTCCCACACGCGCGCGCGTCTCTGTCCGCTCTGATGGAGCTGAAACCAGGCAGATCCACGTGTGAGTCCGGAGTCAGTTGAGTGAGCCACGTCTCCGTGAAGATCAACAAGCTGCTCTCTCTGTAGATCCGCTGGTTGTTTTATACTTTTATACCAACATTTATATTGAATTTAAAAGACTATGAATTCCAAAATATTTGACTTTGGAAAAATCTTTTTATTCTAATAAAAAAACACAAATCAAATTCAACCTTCAAGATACAAGTGATTGAATTCAATTCTTGCAAAAATAATGAAATGGTTCAAAATAAAAAACATTTCAATAAAAAAGTTTCATCATTTGTTTAATTCCATCATTGAATATTCAGATGACAGTGATTTACTAACAAATGTTCCGACCATGTGACCAGAGAAGAAGTGACGCAGATGAACTCAGTGACATGAACTTTTGTGTTGCTCAAACTAAAACTGTCCAGTTTCATCTTTGTTTTTTGCAAGCTCAGCAAGATTTTCTTGACCAGATGGATTTTTTTTACTGAATTTATTGTTTGTTTGTTCTCCCCGTGTTTGTGTGGGTTTACTCCGGGCACTCCGGTTTCCTCCCACAGTCCAAACACAGAGGTGGATTGAAAACTCTAAATAGTCCGCAGGTGTGAGTGTGTGAATGTGTGAGTCTGTGAATGAATGATTTTCTGTCACAACTGAGCGACATCAAAGCTGGACTTTAGGAAAGTTTAGTCGTCTTTAAGTAACAGTTTGGTAGATCAAGCCCGATGTGACCAAAGTCTTTCAACAACCACCTCGTGACCAGAGAGGATTTACTTGGATTATTTCTCCAACTAAGCAAAAAGTCCATTTGTGTGTGACCTTTGACCTCCCGCTGCCTCAGATGTGTGTATTTGTGACTGGGTTAGTGACACACAGTGAAGCTGGTGGACTTCTGTGCAGCTTTGAACATGTTTGGAGACGTTCTTTAATGTCCCTTTCATTTTGTGTTCAAGCATCAGGTCATATGGAACCTTAATGATCCATCAGTGCATCATTGTTCTATTCTTCTTCTATTATAATGTTGTAGAACCACATTAGGTGGAGTCAGATTCACTGCTTATAAACAATATCAATGAACAATCACATCAGAGTCACATTATTATGGCAAATATCATTTATTTCACATTTGAATTATTATTGAGACAAAAATGCTTGATAAGGGTTAAAAGTTGTTTATTTGATAAATTTATTTTGAATAAAAGCACAAATGTGTTCTGGGAAGGTTGTGTTATTACACAATGTCAATATTATTTAACACTTTATCTTGAAATGTATTATTAACACATTCAAAGATATTATAATACTTTTATAGGACTTTATAGAAGAAGTTATGATGGTTTATGTTTGTCAACTTAAAACAAGCTTCATGAAGGTTTATAAAAAGTTCATTATTTTTCATAATTAATGCCAAAGTAACGACTGAAGTCACTCAGTGTAATTACTGTATTACAACTCAAGCAACCTTTAATTAATAGAGGGGTAAGAAATGATTGATGAATTTAAATATCACAATATTTCTATACACAACTAGACACTGTATTAATATTCAACAGCACTTTATCGGTTTATATTAACAATTAACATGCAAATATTCAGACAATTTTAACAGTCATGACAATTGTTTTTTTCTTTTTTTAAATCCAACCAAAATATTGCAAGTTATTTTATTTGTTTTTCTGTATCCTCTCGTCCTCAGTCTTCACCAGGGTCTCGCAGGATTTTATTCTTTCTTTAATTACAAAGGAGGTAACGACTGTTGTCATCTGGCGGCAGGAAGTTTAATTTTTTAATTAACACAAAGATGAACATAATCAATCGTTTGTTAATGTTTAAGTATAAAAATCTAATTATTGTATTGTTTTCACACAAAACATTTTTTTTTTTCAATTGATACATTGCTGTTGAATATCAACACGGTATTGCAATATTTCAGCGTATTTTCTTACTTAAATCTTATAATAAATTGACGTGACTATAAAGCATCATATCTTCTTCTATAAAGTTGTATAAATGTATAATCATGTCTCATGGATTTGTTGTCGATGTATTATACCAGACCTTGATAGAAAGTTCTCACCACACAGTCCTAATGATTCTCAATACAAGGTTTGATGTTGAAGTTCTGCAGGATCATTGACTGAAGTGTACAAGGCTGCACGGCTGAGTGGTGGAGGTGTGTCGGAGAGACCCTCGTACCTGCCACGGGAGACTGGTTCTATTCAAGGATGTGGACAAACAAGAATCTTACTGGTGGGCTCCACGTAGATCTAGTTATGCAACAAGTGATTCCTGAGGGAAGTAGATTTCATAGACACACGAGCCAGACCTGCAATACACAGAAAGTCCCATGTCCTGGGAGTCCAAGGTCTTGTCTGCTGCTATGAAATACTTCTCTATCTGTATCAAGTGCATTACACATAAACTGTATTTTGTTATACAGAGAATTTGACAGTGTATAGATGGAGAGAAATATGGCTTTATGATGCTTGTTCAGTGTTATTTATGAGAAATAAAAACCTGTCAACTTTGCCTCAGTGTTCTCTCTTCCTCTCTCTGACGTCTGTTGCTTATATCGGACTCTATCGCTCCAGTGTTGGTCCCAAACCATTTGACACTGACAAGCTAGCAATCTTTTGTTAGCATGTCGTCTTGCTAGCTGTTCCAGAGTCTATTATGGAGCCTCGACTTTTAGCAAAGTCTGCGTAAGAAGCACAGTCTTCACCAGCTATTCAACAGATCCGACCCTTCAAGCCTTTTAGACCATCATCACTAAATAATGTGTTTATTCAAATGGTTTGAACTGTACTTTTCTGCGACACTTTTTAGTAGAGGTGTAAGAACATATCGATTGACTTCAATATAGCGATATTACTTTTCACAATACCGTGTCAGTTTTCAACTGCACTGTCTCGATTTGTGTTTTTTTATTGGCTTTCAATAATTTATCATAATTCTTTCATGGTTTATATTTCAATAAAGTTAGTAAGTCATTGTAGTGATTATAACCTTTATAAAAAAGGTTTACTTTCAGAACATTTAAGTTCTGGTCGATTTAACTGTAAAATCGTCTTCAGGTAAAAATACCTGAGGTTGGAGAACCACCTTTGATTTATAGTACAAAGGAAACTATTACATTTATGAGGATAATAATTAAATAATTGTTATTATCAATGAACTATGAAACTGTAATTTGAATCAATCTCATGAACTGAAGTCACTACTTGTTTTTCGTGATTATTTGTTCTTCACTGAGTAAGAGGCTCTTAAATTGACAGTTAATCACACCAAAATAGAAACGCGAACAGCGATGTAACATTTTATGAATTAACTTAGTGAACAACAACTTTAAAAAGACATTTAACTCTTGCTGATTTAAATGTTTTTAAAATGAATATTTGTTTTCACACGTAGTTGGATTTTCTTATTCCAATAATTTAGTAATAAATATTCTAAATTCAATATTTTCTCATTTGTTTCCTTTTGAATTCAGTATAAAAATGTTGGTATAATTGTACCATCAGACAAAACCAACAGAGAACTGATTTAATTGAACAAACTTTCAGCCAATCACAGGAAGCACAGACGATCATGTGATGACGTAGAAACACACAATTAAGTAGCTCCGGGAAATTCAAATTCAAACACAAATTCAGCCTTAAATATAAAAGGTGTTGAATCATATTCTTAAAGAAATAATATTTAATAATCCATTAAAAGTTTCAACAGGTGAACATTTTAATGTATTCAATATTCTGATGTCACTGATAAACTTCCATATCCAGCCTGGATGGATGAACAAATGTTGAGTAGTTTGAATGGAAATGTTGTGTAAAAACTAAATGTGAACAGTTGTAATAAAATCCTCCTCCAGGCTGACTGTGTCAGATGATGTTGAAGAGGAGCAGTGATGGATGTGGCAGCAGTGAAGGAGGAGAGAGAAGCACCACTGGCTGCTGCATGTATATCTACACTGTGATCATGTGACCTTCTCACTCCAGCTCGGTGGAACCAGGAGTCATTTTCACAATCCCTCCATCAAACAGAGGCCACTCCAAAGTCCACCAGTAGAACAGAGCAAACGTGTTACCAGAAGATACAAACACGTCTCAGATCTGTGTCGGCGTCTAACCTACCCTGTGAGGACGAGCCTCGTCCCAAAGTCTGACCACGAGCAGCACATCCACGACCACCAAGAACATTCTTTCTGACGGGACACTTCTCACCGAGGGCTTTGTGTGCTGCCAAAAATACTAGTGTGCGAGTGTAGAAGTACATGTTGGTTGATGGAGGTGAAGGATAACACAGATGTAATAACTGTGAGGCTTTTATGGGAGAATATCAGAATATTGAATGATTGAATTTAACGTTTCTGTCACGATCTTTAATAAACGGAACCCAAGAGCGAGTGAGAGTCTCAATTATTTATCAAGTTTGGAGCATCTGCCTTTGATACCTCTGGAATGTTTTGTCCTTTTATATCCAGTCAGTTCTTTACGCTGCCGTCTCCCTCGTCTCAGCATCTTTTGAACACCACATTGATGACTTTTGATTAAAGCTGTTATTTCATCTCCTAGTTTGAATTGGTCCATGAACGCACCACTTACCGTGTGGATGTGAAGTTTAGAGCGTCAGTCGACAGTTTAGCTGCTGAAGTTACTGCTGAGTGTCAACAATAGAGTCAATGATCAACTTTTGCTTCAGTTCAGAGACGAGTGTTTTCTTTGATTGTATTTCAGGTCGTCAGGTTTATGCTTCATGGAGACTGATGCACTTTATTGTCAGAATAAAAGAAGAGAAAGAAGTGACAGAAGTATGAACGCTACACTTCATATTCATGTTGTCACGTGTGTGCATCATCAGAACATCAACCATCAGAAGATCCTGACATGTGCTCGGCTGTACTTGAGCTTCAACTCTTACAGTCGACTGAACAACAAGTGATGAAAGAGAAAGTTTCTTCAACAATTCTTCACATTCTTTCTTCCTTCAAAACAACACGTTTGTTTCAGGAGCAGATTTCTTCTTTCCTCACTGTCAGCACTTTTCATGATGATTGACAGCAGCTACACACGTTTGATGGAGGAACACACTCACACACTCAGCTCACGCACACACACTGAAGAACCACAACCAGGAACCTCTTTGAGTCCAAATCCCAGGTACAAAGGTTCAGTGGAGATGAAGAAGGTGTTGAGGTGTTTAAGAAGACCATAAGAGGAGTAACTGTAAAACTCCAAATATCCAGATTCAGGATCGTTGATCTTCACTCTTACTCTGTGAGAAACTTCTTGACTCTTGATGACAGTTTCTATCTTATTGTGACAGAATTTATATCCTTCATCATCAGAGCAGCTCAGACTCCAGGAATAACGGTTCTGTCCAAACTCAGACTCGTCTTCTTTCCCTCCGTCTCTTCTGAGAGTCAGTGCGATAGAAGCTCCTCCTCTCCACTCCAGCTCACAGGAACATGGTCCAGTCACAGCTTCTCTGCTCATCACCTGAAGACACCGGTGGAATCTGTCGGGATGGTCCAGATAATCCTGATCCTGCGTCACAAGTTCCACCGTCCTGTTGTCGTTGGACAGTAGGAGGCGCCGGTGTGCTGTGTCCGGGTCCAGTGAGAGTGGACGGAAGTCTGAGAGAAGAAGACACGAGAGGTGATGATGGTGGAAGAACTTTCTCTTCAAGACAATCATGGACTCAGTGTCCCAGCAAGCCAGGGAGGGCTGCTCTGTTTGTTGACATGAACTGTAGTGGAGATCATCATCAAAGTGGAGTCTTCTGAGACTGGGACCACCTCCAGAGAAGAACCAGGAGAACTGGAACATCCCATAATAATCTTGAGGAGATGACTGTCACATTTGATTGACACCAGTGTGTCCATATCAAGTCAGCAGCTAAACTAGCATGTAGCTAACATGATGTTTCTTCATGTTGTGGAAACATCTCTGCGTTCATCTCCACCATCATCCAGGTGAGATGCTGCACTGAGATCTTCTCACTCCACTGAGAACGTGATGATCTTCATTTGCACTCTCAAGTCAAAGAGTGAAAAGAGTGAATGAATGAGTGTGAGATGATGAGGAAAGTCAACATTGCTGCTTCTACATCTGCACGGAGGCTCCTCACCAGCTGCTGCTGGACACCATGTTGGTGACCAGTGTTCTGGGCAGTGACCTGGACTTGATGAAGCTCCATCAGCAGATTCAAGTGTAACATGAAGTCACCAACATCACAACTGCTCCACAAGAAGCTGACAGAGTTGAGGAGTTCTCATCCATCAATCAAATCAAACTTACACTTCTCATCTCCAGATGTTGATCTCTGTGGTCCACGATCCAGCCTGGAGGAAGAAACATTGAGAAGATCAAATTCATTTGACTTCAGATGTTTCATGACTTCATGCTGCTAAGTGGACGTTCTTTCATGACTGTGTTGACCACAACAAAGATGGATCTAGAAACACTCGCTCAGTCTCCACTGTCTCCTTGTTCTTCCACTGGTGTCCAGCAGGAGAACATGGAGAAGCTCTGAGAGTTGGATTCATGTGCTCAGTTCAGATGAAGAGTCTGATCAGCGTCACACACTCACATCTCTCTGCTTCTGATCACATGTTCAGTCTGAAGATCTTTGGAGCTCAGTCAGTGAGTTCTGCTGCTCCGTCCATACCTGAGAGTCTCCAGCCTCCAGTCTGGACTCTCCAGTCCAGCAGACAGCAGCTCCAGTCCTGGTCCTCCTGGATCGTTGAAGCTCAGGTCCAGCTCTCTCAGATGGAACGGGTTAGATGTCAGAGCTGAGGCCAGAGAAGAACAACCTCCTGCTGAGATCTGACACCTTGACAGACTGTAATGAAGGAGAAACAGTTTCATTAAATCATGAGACCAGAAGAACTCCTCCTCTTCCTCATCCTCCAGGTGTTTCTGCTCACCTGGTCTGAGAAACTTCTTCACTCTCTTCAGTTCCTCCTTCACCAGGGTCATGACCTTCTCCTCCAACAGCTGAAACACAAACATGTGACTTGATCATGTGACCTACAGAGGTCACCAGAGGTATGTCTCAGTCTCAGGACCAGAGAGTCTGAGTCACATTCAAATCTCATCTTCTCTCTAAAACTAAACAAGAGTCTCAGCCACACCAGACCTTCTACTTCATGTATGAAGCTGACAGGTGGAGTTGTCCAGGATCAGAACTTCATGAAGCAGCAGAAGCAGCTGACTGGTGAGTTAGCAGCTGTTGTAGTCAGCAGGTGAGGCTGAAGACTTGAACGTACCTGAAGTGTGGAGTCCACATCTGTCTGATGCTGCTGGACACACTGGAGACTGAGAACATCCGAGACCTGCTGATCCTCTCTGTGAAGAACATCAGGCCGTCAATAAGTTCTGTCTACTTCTACAAGGACACCAATGATCTGAGCAAGACTCTGACTCTTCCATGTGCAGACCACCTAAGATAGAATCTTCCACATTCATGGAAAACCAGGTGAAACACAAGTTTGTCTCACACTTCAGTCGTGATTTCATTCTCATGGCTGCAGTTTGTTGCTTCTTCTCTTGTGAGTCGACTTTCCTCCACGACTGTCTGCAGCACTTTTGACGAGCAGTTCGTGAAGCTCAATAAAAGAGAAGTTTTGAGCTGCATTGACTCATGAACATCTTCAGTTGAAGTCACCAAGAGTCACTAACTGCTGATAGAAACACACACAGCTGTGAGTGAAAGAATGATTGTTGAGGATCAACTAACAGTCTTTGACGACTCAAACATTCCCTCAATCATTGAATCAGTGACTCTTAAATCACTTGAAGTATTTTCTCTTATCAGTGACCTTCATCTGAGGCGCTCATATGATCCACGTGAAGGTTGCATCACAAGAAAAACACTCAAATCAAACTTGACTTTTGATGAATATTTCATCACGTTTGTTGTGTGTCAAGTTTCACAAGACTTCAGGTGGAGGAGAAGAAAAGTAGTTGCACTATTTAGAATTCTTCTTCTTGACTCAACAACTGAAGAGACTGTTGGTCGTCACATGATACAAACTTCTTCAACAACAGATGGAATGATCCAGTGAAATGAATTCACTGTATTTGACATCAAGTTGTGGATTTCTTCATGAGTCCAACAGCACCTGTCTGTCCCACAGCAGCTGTTATTGTGTCCATGACTGTTGCTCATGCTAACATGTCAAACCTCACCTGTCTTCTGAAGACTCTTGTCCACCTTTGAAATTAACAGTACAATCCATAGACCAGTCACTCTTCAGAGAATCACAGTTGAGTTCAGACTCTTCTTGTTTCTCCTGGTAGATCCTGAAAGACACAAAACTCTGATCAACACTTCAATCTCTTCATGTTGCTCCTGTTGTCTCTCACCTCTGATGCTTCTGTTCACCTTTGAAGTTAATTATTCTTCCCATAGACCCGTCACTCTTCATAGACACACAGCTGGGAGCAGGTCCAGGTCCAGGTCCAGGTCCAGATCCAGGTCCAGCAGATTTAAGTAGCTTTGATCTGAACACACACAAGTCGCAGTGAGAAAGTATTTCCATTATTTGAAGCTTTGATGTGTTACGACCTCCACTGATCAGATTTAGCCTCTAACAGGAAGGGTCAGTTCCATGCACTGTAACCGGGAGTTAAGTTTGGTTCTTTTGTTTGTATATTTTAAACGTTAACTCATTGTTGTAAAATTGTAGTTGTTTGCTTGGCCTGCGTTCTCTTGAGCAGCCTTTTCCTTTTGTTGCCTCTTTGACGGCTGTGAGCCAGTATTTAAGTTGATTATTACAAAGTGTGGAAGTGAAGAGTGTTTTTCCCAATTTGTATTTTCTATTGGGTTTTGTATTATATTTTGGGAATAGACAGACAGACAGACAGACAGACAGACAGACAGACAGACAGACAGACAGACAGACAGACAGGTCGTAACATAAATGGGAGTTCATCCAGGACAATAGTAAAAGTGATTCCTAAAAGAAGAAATTTAATTGTTTGGTTAAATTGTGTGATTTTATTGTGCAGCGACCTTGAGTCTCCTGAGAGGTGGTTTTAAATAAGATTTATTATTATTGTTATTTTCTTCTTCCTCTCATGTGTATAGATATACTGTATAGTTTTCTCTGCATATTTAAATAACTACTAGATGTTCTCATGTTGCTCCTGTTGTCTCTCACCTCTGATGCTTCTGTTCACCTTTGAAGTCAATTCTTCTTCCCATAGACCCATCACTCTTCAGAGACACACAGCTGGGAGCAGGTCCAGGTCCAGGTCCAGGTCCAGGTCCAGGTCCAGGTCCAGGTCCAAGTCCAGGTCCAGGTCCAGGTCCAGGTCCAGGTCCAGCAGATGTACATAGTTTTGATCTGAATACACACAAGACAAGAGAGAAAATGATTCCAGTACTTGAAAGAGTTACAACCTCCACTGATCAGATTCAGCTTCCAACAGGGAGGGTGAGCTCCATGCACTGTAACTTGGGTTCTTTGCGATGTCACAGGAATATACATATCAATGGCAACAATAGCATGTGCATTTCTGATGTTCTTAAAATTATGTGTACGTATGTATATTCTAGTTTGTGCACGTTTATTTCAAAAGGCGGGAAAATTGGCAAGTTTACAAATGTGCCGATGGGAGGGGATTCCGACAGGTGTGGTGAGATTGTTGTTTCCTAAAGAACCTGGTGCCTCATGTACTAAGAAGTTCGTAGATCTTCTACTAAATATGTCCGTAAGTCAAGTCAAATATGTATGAAGTCATGAACGTGTGCTTTAGTTCAACTAATGTACCCGTTACATGACATGTGTACTCGTACTATTAAGTTGCATTGACGTAACTACATATTCATACTCGTAATCAAGAAGGTACACATGAGTGATTGAACACTTGTAGTCGTAAAAGACGAAAAAGAAACCTTGACTATATTTTTACATAAGTTTACGAGTACAAGTTACTAAACACTCTTGAATCTGCAGGTGTGAGTCACAGATTTTTTTTGTCTAGACACTCGTAGCATGAGATCTGTACCTGTACTTCAAATACACATACACGTAACTACATACGGTGGGTACAGAAAGTAATCAGTGGATCATATGAGCTTTTGATTTTTCACTCTTTGTTTCATTGCAGCCATTCGCTAAAATCATTTAAGTTCATTTTTCTTCCTCATTAATGTTCACTTAGTTCCGCACCTTGACAGAAAAAAACTGAAATGTAGAAGTTTTTACAAATGTATTAAATAATGAAAACTGAAATCATCACACGGTCATAAGTATTCAGACCCTTTGCTGTGACTCATATTTAACTGACATGTCGTCCATTTCTTCTGATCCTCCTTGAGATGGTTCTACACCTTCATTGAGTCCAGCTGTGTTTCATTAAACTGACTGGATTAGGAAACACACTCCTGTCTATATAAGACCTCACAGCTCACAATGCATGTCAGAGCAAATAAGAATCATGACGTCGGAGGAACTGCCTGAAGAGCTCAGAGACAGAATTGTGGCACAGATCAGGCCAAGGTTACAGAAGAATTTCTGCAGCACTCAAGGTTCCTCAGAGCACAGTGGCCTCCATAATCCTTAAATGGTTTGGAAAAGTTGGGGACGAGCAGAACTCTTCCTAGACCTGGCCGTCCAGCCAAACTGAGCAATCGTGGGAGAAGAGCCTTGGTGAGAGAGGTGAAGAAGAACCCAAAGATCACTGTGGCTCCAGAGATGCAGTGAAGACATGAGAAAGTTCTCGAAAGTCAACGATCAGTGCAGTTCTCCACCAGTCAGGGCTTCATGGCAGAGTGGCCCCACGGAAGCCTCTCCTCAGTGTAGGACATATGAAAGCCTGCATAGAGTTTGTCAAAAAACACGTGAAGGACTCTCAGACTATGAGAAATAAGATTCTCTGGTCTGAGGAGACCAAGATGGAACTCTTTGGCCTCAATTCTCAGAGGAATGTGTGGAGAAAACCAGGCACTGCTCATCAAGTGTCCAGTACTATCCAACAGTGAAGCACAGTGGACGCAGCTTCATGCTATGAGGGTGTTTTTCAGCTGCAGGGTTTGAAGGAAAGATGAATGCAAGTACAGAGATATCCTGGAAGAAACCCTTGAGTGCTCAGGACCTCAGACTGGGCCGAAGGTTCACCTTCCAACAAGACAATGACCCCGAGCACAACCAAAATAACAGAGGAGTTGCTTCGGAACAACTCTGTGACCATTCTTGAAATGTCTGTCCATCAACGTTCACCATACAACCTAACAGAACTAGAAAAGGTTCTTCAAGGAAGAATGGCAGAGGATCCCCAAATACAGGTGTGAAAAACTTCTTTAACAGTTTTCTCCCGAGAACAGCCAGACTGACTGCAAATAAAAAACACTGAACACTGCAAAAAAGAACGAGACACTACCTCACCTTAATCACATGCAATATTCTGTGGTGAATGTAAAATATAGCTTTAAGTGCAATACTGCAAACACTGCTTTAATTCTCTCCCTCTCTGTCTTTTTTTTCTTCTTCCTCTCATGTGTAAAGATATACTGTATAGTTTTCTCTGCATATTTAAATAACTACTAGATGTTCTCATGTTGCTCCTGTTGTCTCTCACCTCTGATGCTTCTGTTCACCTTTGAAGTTAATATCTCTTCCCATAGACCTGTCACTCTTCAGAGACACACAGCTGGGAGCAGGTCCAGGTCCAGGTCCAGGTCCAGGTCCAGGTCCAGGTCCAGGTCCAGGTCCAGCAGATTTAAGTAGCTTTGATCTGAACACACACAAGTCGCAGTGAGAAAGTATTTCCAGTATTTGAAGGTGTGATGTGTTACGACCTCCACTGATCAGATTTAGCCTCTAACAGGAAGGGTCAGTTCCATGCACTGTAACTGAGAGTTAAGTTTGGTTCTTTTGTTTGTATATTTTAAACGTTAACTCATTGTTGTAAAATTGTAGTTGTTTGCTTGGCCTGCGTTCTCTGTCTGACAGACAGACAGACAGACAGACAGACAGACAGACAGACAGACAGACAGACAGACAGACAGACAGACAGACAGACAGACAGACAGACAGACAGACAGACAGGTCGTAACATAAATGGGAGTTCATCCAGGACAATAGTCAAAGTAATTCCTAAAAGAAGAAATTTAATTGTTTGGTTAAATTGTGTGATTTTATCCTATTTGTGATTTTATTGTGCAGCGACCTTGAGTCTCCTGAAAGATGGTTTCATATAAGGTAAGGTTAGGAAAGGTAAAACTTCCCTCAGGAGGTCTCCATATAAGATGTATTATTATTATTACTATTATTTTCTTCTTCCTCTCATGTGTAAAGATATACTGTATAGTTTTCTCTGCATATTTAAATAACTACTAGATGTTCTCATGTTGCTCCTGTTGTCTCTCACCTCTGATGCTTCTGTTCACCTTTGAAGTCAATAAATCTTCCCATAGACCAGTCACTCTTCAGAGACACACAGCTGGGAGCAGGTCCAGGTCCAGGTCCAGGTCCAGGTCCAGGTCCAGGTCCAGGTCCAGGTCCAGGTCCAGGTCCAGGTCCAGGTCCAGCAGAGGTACCTAGCTTTGATCTGAACACACACAAGTTGAAGTGAGAAAATGATTCCAGTATTTGAAGGTCTGACAGGAGAAGTGATCTTCTCACCTCTGAGCTCTGGTCTGACTGTCATGGTCTTCACCCCGAAGTTTTTTAGAGGGAGGATCTTCCTCCTCTGTGTCCACACCTGCACACAAACACAACAGCATCATGGATCTGAATGTTTGTGTCACTTGAGTTAAAGAATAAATTAATGCATGTGTTCACTCTCTGATACTGACTGATAGATAAGAAGTTTTTGTTAAACTTTGACTCTTTTATTAATGAAATAAAAAGATGCTGGAACAGAAGTTATTAAAACAGTCAAGGATCAAAGTTCACCTGCTGCTGCCACACCTGTGTTTTATATCCATCAACTCTTCATCCACTCATGAGTGTCTTGAACTTTGATTGTTGATTCTTTTGACTCGTGATTCATTTATTCACCCCACGACCACACTCTTGATTAATTTATTCACCTCACGACCACACTCTTGATACATTCATTCACCCCACGACCACACTCTTGATTCATTTATTCACCCAATGACCACACTCTTGATTCATTCATTCACCTCACGACCACACTCTTGATTAATTTATTCACCTCACGACCACACTCTTGATACATTCATTCACCCTACGACCACACTCTTGATTCATTATTCACCCCATGACCACACTCTTGATTCATTCATTCACCTCACGACCACACTCTTGATTCATTCATTCACCTCATGGCCTCACTCTTGATTCATTTATTCACCTCACGACCACACTCTTGATTTAATCATTCACCCACCGACCACACTCTTGATTCATTTATTCACCTCACGACCACAATCTTGATAAGTTTATTTAGCTCAAGACCACACTCTTGATTCATGTATTCATCTCACGACCACACTCTTGATTCATTTATTCACCTCGCGACCACACTCTTGATTCATTCATTCACCTCACGACCACACTCTTCATTCATTCATTCACCTCACAACCACACTCTTAATTCATTAATTCACCTCATGACCACACCCTTGATTCATTCATTCACCTCATGACCACCCCCTTGATTCATTCACTCACCTCTCGACCACACTCTTGATTCATTCATTCAACTCACGACCACACTCCCAATTCATTTATTCAACTCACGACCACAGTCTTGATTCATTCATTCACCTCACGACCACACTCTTGATTCATTCATTCACCTAATGGCTACACTTTTGATTCATTTATTCACCACAATATTCATTCATTTATTCTCCTCACGACCACACTCTTCATTCATTAATTCACTTCACAACCTCACTCTAGATTCATTTATTCACCTCAAGACCACATTCTTGATTCATTCATTCACCTCATGACTACACTCTTGATTCATTTATTCACCACAATCTTCATTCATTTATTCTCATCACAATCACACTCTTCATTCATTTATTCACTTCACGACCACACTCTTGATTCAATTATTCCTCTCACGACCACACTCTTGATTCATTCATTCACCTCAGTCTCGATTCATGTATTGACCTCACTCTTGACTCATTTATCCACCTCACTCTTGATTCATTTATCCACCTCACTCTTGATTCATTTATTCATCACACAAACTCACTCTTAATTTATTTATTCACCTCAGTTTTGATTCATTTATTCACCTCACCCTTGATTCATTTATTCACCTCACAAACTCACTCTTTTTTCTTTTTTTTTTACCAAACTCTTGAATCATTTATTCACCTCACTCTTGAATAGTTTATCTACCTCAGTAATGATTCATGTATTCACCTCACAAACTCACTCTCGATTTATTTATTCACCTCATTCTTGATTTGTATATTCACCTCACTCTTGATTCATTTATTAACCTCACTCTTGATTCATTTATTCCCCTGACAAACTCATTCTTTATTCATTTATTTACCTCACTCCTGAATCGTTTATTCACCTCAGTTTTTATTCATGTATTCACCTCACTCATGATTCATCTATTCACCTCAGTCTTGATTCATTTATTAACCTCACAAACTCACTTTTGATTCATTTATTCACCTCACTCTTGAGTCATGTATTCACCTCAGTCTTGATTCATGTATTCACCTCACTCTTGATCAAGGTATTCACCTCACTTTTGATTCATTCTTGATTCACCTCACTCTTGATTCATGTATTCACCTCACTCTTGATTCATTTATTCACCTCACTCTTGATTCATTTATCCACCTCACTCTTGATTCATTTATTCACCTCAGTTTTGATTCATTTATTCACCTCACTCTTGATTCATCTCACTCTTGATTCATGTATTTACCTCAGTGTTGATTGATTTATTAACCTCTCTCTTGATCCATTTATTCACCTCACTCTTGATTAATTTATTCACCTCACTCTTGATTCATTTATTCACCTCACTCTTGATTCATTTATCCACCTCACTCTTGATTCATTTATTCACCTCAGTTTTGATTCATTTTTTAACATCTCTCTTGATCCATTTATTCACCTCACTCTTGATTAATGTATTCACCTCACTCTTGATTCATCTCAGTCTTGATCCATGTATTCACCTCACTCTTGATTCATTTATTTACCTCAGTCTTGATTCATTTATTAACATCTCTCTTGATCCATTTATTCACCTCACTCTTGATTAATGTATTCACCTCACTCTTGATTCATTTATTCTCCTTACTCTTGATTAATTTATTCACCTCACAAACTCACTCTTGACTCATGCATTCACACTCTCACTTGGGAACATGACAACATGAAGAAAGTCACTGACCTGTGAGCAGCTCTCTGCTCTGAAGACTTGTGTCCATGTTTGTAGGTGAAACTTCCAGGTGAGCTCAGCTCCTTCTGATCCAGACTCAGGGAAACACTGATGAACCGTCAGTGAGGAGGTGTGTCTGTCAGAGACATCAGTGCAACATAGTGTGTTGTTGACTCACACTTTTATAACATAGTTCAACAACAAAACATGTGCCACAAGGATAAAGACGTTTGACAAGTTCAGTCACAATCTTGATCTAGAAGAAGGAATGCAGTCTTGTTCACCTGTCGCTGACGCACCTGTCGCTGACACACCTGTCGCTGACACACCTGTCACAAACACAGCTTTATCTCTTCCATTTGTTTATTATCCAGTTGTATCTAGTTTTGTCCTTTTCATCCAAACAAGTCTTGGTTCTGATCCAAATGCTGCACATGTCCTCCAAGTGTCTTCAGCTTCGCACACTTGACAGAAGCTTCCATGACAGTGATGGACAAACACATCAGCACTTCTGAAGCATCATTGACATGTGATCTTTTCACCACAAACTCTTCGTTGTGTTTGTGGAATACTCTTGGCCACCGGGTGGTAGTATATAACCATTATACGTTGACTGAGTTGGTAGTCGGCCATCTTGTTCGTGTTTATGACGGTGGTTGGACGTTAATCCCGTAGTTGTAACGGCTCAGGAATAAGTGCTACTCAGGCCCCTTTCAAAGTTTGGTGAGCCAAGCTTAGAGGTCAATCACCGTATCGATCGACGAGCCTGTCGGACTGGGAGGCGGAGCCAACTCCCAAGGCCCCGTCCAGGGACCTCTGGTCTCTGGAGGAGTTCCTGGCCTGTGGTTTCTCGCACAATGACCTCCACTTGGAAGGTCTGATCATAACCTGGTCCACCTTCAGTCACAGTACACTCCTCAGGTGCAGAGACAGACTGTGACCACTAGGACAATCAGAAAGTGGACACCAACTGTGGAGGACGCCATCAGAGACTGCTTTGACACCACAGACTGGGATGTGCTGCTGAGGTCTCAAGAGGACATCAAAGGTCAGACACACTGTATAACAGATTATAATAATTTCTGCTTGGACGTTGTCACCCCTGCTAAGACTGTCCGCTGTTACCCTAATAATAAACCGTGGGTAACAAAGGAGGTCAAGGATGTCCTTAACAGAGAGAAGGTTTCAGGAGCAGGTACAGAGACTCCATGAGGTCAGCAAAGCAGGAGGTGAAGCGATGAGGGGGAAAGTACCAACCCTGTGGAAGACTTCCTGTATAGTTCCAGTCCCGAAAAAGATCAGGCTAAAATCTCCTCTGCATGTTCTACCAGTCTGTGGTGACCAGTGTTTTGTGCTGAGGTGTGTTGTGTTGGGATCAGAAGTGTCAACAGGTTGGACAGGTTGATCAGGAGGGCTCTGTGGTTGAAGCTGGACTCATTCTACTACTCCTTTTACTGTTTATACTACTTGTACGTTTACTACTAATTCTACTTGTACTTTTGCTACTAATTATAGTACTGCTTCTACTACTAATTCTACTTTTACTTTTACTACTAATTATACTACTGCTTTTACTACTTATACTTACACTACTTTAACTAAAATAATAAATAAATAATATAATATTATTACACAAAATTAAATAAAGAGATGTTTGGAAATGTCTGTCAATGTTACAAGAACCACAAAGTGGTCCAAAATCACGTTAATAGGACGACAAAGAAAATATTAAACATACCAAAAATTCAAAATAAAATAAATAATACCTGACCTGACCTACATTATAACTACAGTTAGACATTTTTCTAAAACTTCAATACCCCATACCACATCTGAGTTCATTTTTTTTTTTTTCAAATTTTAGTTAAAAAATATTTTCTTTTTACAATTACATTATTTTTCTTCTCCCCTTCGTGTGATTCTTTTCTTCTCTGTCAACTCTTTCCTCCCTCTCATTGTGTACTTTCTCAGTCGTTGTGATGCAAATATTGTTATTCTTTTTTGATTTGGTTCTGGACACACCCCTGCCATTGGCCCGGATGTAGAGAATTGACAAACATAATGTTCTGAACTCCATTCCCCCATGAATATGGTCTTTACCAAACGATAAAGCTTCCATCTATTTTATCCTTTTAGGTTAATGGTAGGAAAGGGGGTGATAAGGGTGACACCCATCAATCTGTGTATCAGTGGCTCTATTGCCAGGAACCCTATGGACACTCTGGGACGATCTTGGATGAGTTGGATGACATTCGACGCCGTACAACAACCTTGTCCTTGATGGACAAACATCGACGGTTTCCCCACAATGACCAAAGGGGGATTTTTATGTAACTAAGTTAGTAAGTAATATTTGTATCGCGCTTTTGCTTCCACTAAAACACCAAAGTAAATTATAATAATTATAATATTATCCATGTCATTTTAATAGTTTTCTTTGGACTAAAAGTGATGCTCCTGATAGTGATATTCCAGGTATATTCTTAAAATATTACATTGTACTATTTGTTATAACCAGAGTGCTGGTCGTTCTGATAAAATTCAACCCTATATTCACTAAACTACAATACTATAAATACTATCAATACAACGCAGTTCTCGCCTCAATAAGAAGTTATTTCTAGAATTAACTTGGCAGTTTTCCAGTTAAAAACATGACACTCACAAAACAACATTGAGACAAAGTGAAGGTTCTATGAAGTCAGAGACTAAAAGAGAGGAAGTAAGTCAGTAGAGATACAGGTCTACCATCAGGGGAGAGCAGTCGAATATCAACCAGCGACACGTCTCCCTGAAGGTCAGAGGTCACAGACAGCGAGAGGAGAAGACAACTTCACTACACAAACGGTCGATCAATGTCTTGTTTGAGAACGAGAATTGTGTATCGATCATGTCTGATCATTGAGCCATAACATTATGACCACCTGTTCAATGTTTCAGAAGCTTTTTTCCATTTAAACTTTTTTTAAATCATTTTACAGCAAACTATTGAAGAGTAAATGATGTAACCTGGTCAACAGTCTGAGTGACTCACGTCAACATGATTACGTTGAAATGATGTTTGTTTTAAGTTTCCAGGCGGAAATGTATTTCTATTCATTCACATTTCAACAAAACTCCTTTTTTTCTAAACTTTTTCTTAAGAAATTTCTGTTAAGTAAGATGTTTTGAAAAAAACTCATATATTAAAATATAACTATTTAATTTAATTTAATTTAATCTTATTTATCTTAACAAATGTCGTGGCTAGATAGACTAAAAATAGATAGAATAAAAATTAGATAATGACGAGTGAATCTATTTTGTGAAAAAGTCTCAAATCTGCCACGTTTTTCAAACATCTCCTGCTCTGAAATGATCAAGTCTTTTGTAGCTTTCATGGTTCTTCTGGTCACGGGTCAAAGCACACAGTCCTCTCTCACCATTTCCTGGCGGGGAATTGTCTCGTTTTAATTGCTCCTGATGAACATGATCTTCACTGAGGACCAGCATTGGAATCGTTCCAGTCGTGCGACTTAATCTGTTCAGTTTATGGAATATTATTTGAAACAATTATTATTATTTTTAAATGTTCTTGATTCGAGCAAAAAATCATTGACATCTTAAAAATCTTCTGGACCTGGACGAGTCTTCGTGGGTCAGAACATGTTTCGATCGGCTAGAGTTCATGAATAAGACGAGCATCTACAGGAGGAGAGTTCAAGTATCTCACGGTCTTGTTCACGAGTGAGGGTAGAAGGAAGCGTCAGGTTATCAGTTATGCAGATGGAAGGTTGTTCTGATCTTCACATCAAAACTAATCAATAAAAACAACATTTGAAATATTCAATAATGTTGATGTCATTGATCCACAGCTGCTTCTGGAGTTACTGAGTTTATTTGACCTTAATTTGACATAAATCACAATTCAAATATTCTGACCTAATTACTAAAATTAACATTAAAAATAATGTTAATAATAATAAAAATGTTTTAACTCAACTCTTGCTCTAGTGTGACTCCGTCATGTCCTGGGTGTGTCCCGGGGCTTCCTCCGGGTCAGAGCCCGACTGTCCTCAGAATGATGCTACACAGAGTGTCTCCTGGATGACTGAGCTCTTCACTCCCCAAAACATGATTTCTTTTCTGAAAACTGACAGGTGTTGAATGACCGGTGAATGAAAAGCCTTCTAGCTCAGCTCTTTCTTTGTGACCAGATAGACTCGGTATCGTAGCAGGTGATTGGTTCTGGGTCAACTTGAGTAACATCAACATCATCATCTTTCTTTCAGGTTCTGTCCACGGTGCGAGCGCTGGTGAGCGACAGAGTTCTGGTGTCACTGTCGCAGCAGCGCCCCCTGCAGGAGGGATCAGAAGAGCAGAGACCTGGACTGTTAAGGGTTGTTTCCATGTTTGACACAACAAATGAACAACTCAACTTCAACCGTGTGAGTAGATAAGATCATGTTGATCATCATCGACCAACAATCAGTGAAAACTCTTGATGAAGCTTCATGAAGCCTCACTTTCTCGGTTCTTTCACTTCTTAATGTTCTAATAGTAATGTTTCCAGAGAGAAACATCTCACGGCTGAGAGCGCCATCTGGTGGAGCAACGAATTGATTCAAGTTTTGTTTCCGCACAGATCATCAAGGACCGAGTGTTTTCTCACGCGTCCAGGAACAAGTACATGTGGAACTTTAAAGAGTTGTGTATATATTTGGTGTGTGTATTGTGTATCGTCAAGAATGTATAATATTGACACCGTATTGTCAAAAAATATTTTTTAACTTTCCCAAATTTGTTTTTTGGATATATATATATATTCCTGAATGCATTTTTTTTCCATATAAGTCTTTTCAATATTGTTGCATACAGAATATTCTTTTAAACCAAAAATTGTTTAAAAATTTACAAATGTTATTTAACTCTTGACAAAATAAAAATAAAACATTTTAAAACTTGTTTTATTAAATAATTAATGAAATCCTACCATGAATAGATCTGAAAGTAAGAACCAGAATTTTAAAATGGATCCTGAAACAAACTAATGCAGAGATTTAAGGATCGGAGAAATGTGAGTTCTTCTACGAGAGCGAATCACAATTCTGGCTGCAGAGTTTTGAATGAACTGCAGGCGAGAAGATCCTTCTTGTTCAGACACCAACATAAACTTGAAGAATGCCTTGAAACACGTCATTCGATCCCAGTTATGGTGGTGGTGTGGAGGTGGGGTCTTGAGAAACAGATTGGTGGAAGAATGGACAGGAAATTGTGCTTATGTAACAGGAGTACAAGAAACAACGACTTATGTGTTTTCGTATCATGATCACGAACGATCAAGGTGGCGTCATACCATATGCACAAGTCGCGTTACCTCTGAATGACATTTTGGAAAGATGTGAGCAGATCTATGCACAGAGGCCTGATCCTAATCAAATAGCAGCCTGCAGGCAGCATGAAGACGAAAACATAGACGACTTCAAAGTCAGATTAATGGATGTTTTTAACAAACATGGTGGGATTCCCGAAGATCATCCAGCTCTATGGGAATCACATTTCAAAAATCATTTGTTGAACCAAATGAGACCAGATCTGTCGAGATACATTAAGAAGCAAAATGTGACCTGGCAGAAGGCTGGGACAAACGATCACATTACATATGCCCGAAATTACGAAATGATAGAGAAAAAGCGAGAAAAACAAGTCACTAGTGACATGACACATGTAACAAACATTTACTACTAATATGATAATATGATCCTAATACACTGTCCGCAGAAAAAAGAAGACTCTTAAAAGAAGGTTGATGCTTTACTTGCGGAAAGACAGGACATCTTGCCAGAGATTGTATTGAGAAAAACAAGCGCAAAGATAAACCCAGACGAAAACACTACTCTGATGATTCGTCTGAGGATGAAGAATGACTAGGCCAACAACAGGTGGCAGCACCAAGGTCACAACCGAGTGCACCGCCATGTGAAACTGATGAATCAGAAGAAGAAATTAACCTCTCACACACAATGTTTGATGAAGAAATACCTGAAATTCAAGACCTTTTGTTAGGACATTTAACAGAGCCTGGTAAAAGGCCTGAAATGACACTCCTAGCAAACGGAGATCCAACAGTTTTTCTGGTAGACACCGGTGCTGATGTTTCAGTACTAGGTCGATGGGACCCAAAGAAAATTAAGCCAGGAAAAGGTATAGTCAAAATGAAATGAGCTCATGGAACGGTTGAACATTTGCCATTGTCACACACTTTGAACATTGTTGCACCAGAAAGACCACTGAGAGTAGCGCAGGGTGAACTAGTTTTGCATCCATCTTGTCCACATAACTTGTTGGGACGGGATGTTATCACACAACTAGAAATAAGACTACAAACAACCAACAAGGGGAGGGTGGTCGCCTCAGTAGGTGACATACCGCCGATAACTGAAGCGCCCGTTATTGGTGGTCATTAGACCTCCCAGAGGCAGAAATGACAGGAGCAGCAGCTCAACTCTTGAGAGAAATTGCAGAAAAAGTTGAACCTGGAGGAGAGATCCAGGGAAAACAGGGCCTTCACGTAACCATAAGACATAAAGATGATCCAGGCCCTGATTTAGAGTATGACGAATTTTTCTTGCGACTAGAACCACAGGTAATAAACCTAGAACACTTATATTGTAAAAAGAAGTGTGGTTTTGCTACTGCAGTTGTGTCAGCTCAGGTAAAACAACTCCTTCCGCCAGGACAACACCCACATGTGTCCTTGGCAAAGAGCCATGAGCATGAGTGGAAAGACATTAATGATCTTGCGGGATCGCTGCCACACCTCAGTTGGACGCCAAATCCACAAAATCCGTTGTGGGAGGTGTCGCATACTGGGTGGCAACGAGTGCGATTAAATTGGACACTCAGAACTAACCCTCAAACTCATTTGAGCTGAGATGTACAGATCCTCTCCCTCTCACAAGACGAGGAAGAGGCTATGAGCAAGTTGCCAGAGCAACTCTGGAGTCAAGGACCCACGGATTTAGGTCTGATGAAAAATACTCCACCTGTAATTATTAAAGGGAAGACTGAGCATCGCCCTGTAATAAGACAATACCCGCTCAAACCAGATGCAGAAGAAGGAATTGAAAATGTTATCGCATAATTACTGGTCTCAGGTGTTGGGATTTTGTGTTCCGATGAACCGACCCCTCCCCAGCCTCGTACGTGGTGATGGAATGAAGGACAGACACATGGATGAGTTTAAGAAAAATGCTCGTTTAGTGAATTATGCAAAAGTAAGAGACAAACTTACGTGAACACGGGCGCTGGCAAACAGAGAGATCTATCGCAGACGTCTAAGAATGACAGAACGCAAAGATCAGACAAAATGGTGGATCTTTATAGTAGAATATTCAGGTTAACACCTCTAGTCAAATGTGAATGTAGGATTGGTCAGTAACTTTAAACACTTGATTCTAAGATGGCCGGTCGCACGTGATCGTAGTGGAAACTTACTGAAGGTTGTTGACTTCTAGAGAGAGTTTGTTCCCAGCGACTTGTGTCCTTCAGTGTGAGTTCTCAAACAGGAACTTCCTGGAATCCCGGGATTATTTAATCTTTCTGTGTGTGCGAGGCTTTGTGAACTCGGCCTTGTGTTGCAGTCAATGCAAGAATAGGATTATTTAATATGAATTAAATATGAAAGATTATCAGTTAATCAAGTGACTATTTGAAATGTCTGTTAAATCTAGATGATTGATTACAGTAAAGTTGTCATTTCCTTACATTCCCCCTGATTGCATCATGAACTAATGATGCAATAAAAGACTAGTCTGATTTCAAAATAACGATCTCGAATCTTATCATAAACTAAACATGCTAAACTATTATCCGTATAGTGCCACACAAAGATTACATATGGTGAGAAAGCAACAGAGGAAACACAGATTCATTTAATTAATACAATTATACATTATGAGCATTTCTCTCAAATCACAAAAAAGAAAAAAGAAAAAAAGAAAATCCAAAAAAAAAAAATTAATAATAATTATTATTCCAAATTATGCTACGAATTAAAACTGAAGTAATTGAATGCCAAATCATCAAAACAAACATATTCACACTAAGTAACTCACATCTAATAAGTCTATTTTGAAGTAGAGATTTTGTTAAAATATATATTGATATGGAGCCAGTATCCACTGCTTTGAAAAACCTCTTTAACGAGGTAAAAAGGAAGTAGCAGCCCCGTTGTCGGCGACTTAGATGTGGGCTCTTCATGTGAGGTGTTGTTGACGTTCTCCCCCGTCAACAGAGCATCATTGAGCTCGTCCTGCAACATAGGAAAGACATGAACAGCATCGCATTCTTTGGACAAATGAGAAACAATACATCTTTCAATCATGCTTTTTATTTAGAATTTACTCATACTACTTCATGCAGACAAAATTAACCCCTTCCTATTTACTACCTAAGTCAGAGAGATAGTAAAACACAGTCGTACCTTATTCTCAAGCTGGTTTCTACACCAAAAATTTAAAATTAATTGAATGCAATCTGGACAGAGCCTCCTTCAGCAGTGTTGATCGACAGAACCGTGCAACAAGAATCACCAAACATGTAACAAACCTATTATCCAGCTAAGTATCTAAGTCCTCCCCTGAGGGACAAATAAACAACTTCATTTATTTGTATTTAAAAAATGTTTTCTTGAATAACTTTGTATCCAAATCTATTGTCAAATCATTTAATTAATCAAAATACTCTTGGTATTAACTTTCTTAAATTTATTTATGAATACATTTATTCAATATATGACATTATTAGCTACAAAAAGATATTCTAAGCTTTGTTGAATCATTATTATTCCTCTTAGATTTGGTTTGAAAGTCTATTGCTAAAGTAAATGGATAATATCAAATAGAAAAAAATGTCTATGTGCAAACTATTCTGCAGCCGTTTATTTATTTTATTATGTTTTTTCTATATTAGCATTTATATTGTTGGATTTCTGGACCTTAGTTTAACCAATTAATAAAAGACTAACTAAGACTTAATTTATGAATAATAAAACATTTAAAAAAAGTAAAAATCTACACTATAAAATATTTTTCCGATTATAATTATAATGATTCATTCTTTTATTTTATTTTCTTGTCCTTTGTTAGATATAGAACACATTTTGAGAACCTTATTTTCCATTATTAACCCATTTATTATCTTTATATTGAAGTTCCCCAAAGAACTGTTAAACTCTAGTATTTCAAATTGGTATTTATTTTAGGTTTCCTTTGTTTAAAACTTCAATCAAATCATTTTGTCATGTGGATGAAAACTAGTAATTTTCAATGCTTATATAATTGAATTCCTTCAATAAATTACACTTGCAACTCCATATTTTGTCAATTTTAGAATTCAACTTGTTTATTTTCCATTAATCTCTTGCTCTAGTTCTTATTTTTGGATCTTGGATTAAAGGTATATTTATCTTTAACAAAGGTAATGAGACTGATATGATTCTATAGTTTCTAAATAGATTATTTGCTATTTTCTTTCTTGAAGGCATCATTTATTAATTAATTTATTTCTTCTGGGTCTTACATTTTTAGTCGATTCTGTTCTCTGCTTTACATTTTGTTCAAAAATGTTTATAGTTGCCTTAGAACATTAGAAGCAGCTTTAGAAACATATTTCCATTTTTTATTTAACTTTTTCAATTAATCAATTTAATTTTTTAGTTTCAAGTTTCACTTTTCATATTGTGTATTGTATTATTGGCTGCCATTGATGTATATAAAAGTATTCTATTTTAATTTATAAAAAAAATACATGTTCTTAAAATGATTAATTCTGAAACTACGTTTTAATCATAACAAGATATTTTCTTTCCCTTGTTTTTTGAAACTTCTCTAATGTCAATATGTTCCTTCTCTTAGCATTAAGTAAAGTGTTATTAGTTTTAGGGAAGTTGTATTTATCTCAAATCATGATTTCTTGTGTTTGGTAATTTAAACATCTTAACTATTTCACCACATGTCCAAAGAGTAGTTTCCTAAAACTACATTTTTTCATACATATATTTTCAAGCTAGTCAAGTTATTATCTTTACTCATGTTGGCTCATGTTTCTTGTTCACCTTCTAACAAGGAGATCATTTCATATATTTAAGTCTGCAGTGGACAGTGGCTTCTTATTCCTCCCTCACTGGAGCTTCTCAACACCACCTCTGACAGGATAAGATCAGAAGTTACTAGAAGGTCAGTTTTGAATCTATTCAGGTGGTGATGAGGATATTGTGTGTGTGTCATGAGTTGTGTATTCAAAACTTTGTATGTCTGTGGATGTCAGTTAGAGTTTGTGTTTTATTTGAATAAACCTTGAAGTTAGCAGAGAGTTCAAATTATCAGTAAGTTTTGACTTCATGGAGAGAGAGAAACAGAGGCGGGTGTTGGAGGGAATTATTTCATTCACACACACACACACACACACACACACACACACACACACACACACACACACACACACACACACACACACACACACACACACACACACACAGGGAGCAGGTTGTAGCAGAGACACTTTTTTATCTTATTCAATTTAAATTGAAGACATCATGTGTTTGTTTGTTTATCTCTGAGATCAGTGTGTTATTTGTAATATCTATGTGAATGTCTGAGAGTGTTGTGTGAGTTCAAATGTGTTTTATGAATCTAATGGTTAATTTGATCAGGTGTCAGACCTCTTTAATTATCTACCCACAAAATAAATACAGTATCTATTCTAGATTACTATTTTGCTTATCTTAACTGTTTCTTTAATTAATATTCACTTATAGTTGTTTGGTTTATTCAACTAGAGAGAAGAATGTCATATTTATATTTCTCAGTGTTTCTTTTAATTTATCTCTTAATCTATTATTTTTTCTTTGACCTTTCCTCCTACAGTATTTTAGTCTCTATTTTTACCATTTTCACTATTTAAGTCTAATTTCAAAGAACAATATATCATCAATTTCACTCACATCAAGATTGAATGGTATAGTATAGTCTAGTCTCTATAGTCTAGTCTCTATAGTCTAGTTTCTGGAGGTGACAAGTCAGCAGCTCTAGACAGAGTCACTTGTAATTAGTTTAAATAAAATTCTGCATCAGTTGACCTCACAAGTTTTTGTTTAGTTTTCTTATGGCTGCTTTCATCATAGCTCTGAGTGGAGCAATCAGAGTATGTTATTCTGGGATTAACTGTTTACTGTTACATCTTAAGATATCATGTCTCTAACAGTTTAGATGTGTCTACTTTTTCATCAAATCACAAACAACTTTGCATTTCTTAATCATTTGTCTCAGGGCCCTGTTATAATATCTATATATAATATATAGAACCTAGCTTCTCCACCAGCAACCACAGCAAGAGCAACACGAGGGACAGAAGTGTCAGAGAGCATAGAGAACCTTGTTCAGTTGTTAGTTCAGCAGCCTCACCATCAGGACCACAAAAAATGTCATCGCAGACTAGAGTCAAGTTCATGTTTGCGACCAGATCGTGCCATTTGTCTTCATAATCACGTTCATCATCATCCCAGACATAGTTCATAGTGCAGTGTGGGGGGTCCAAAGGTGGATCATAGGAATGAAGTCTCAAAAGTCTTTTCAAGATCAGAGAAACCATCAGATGTTCAATCACGTTGAACCAGTACAGCTCCTCCCTCTCTGGAGCAGAAGTTCATTCTTGGTGGAGAGTTGTTGAGGTTGAGTTCTCGTTTGTTCAGCTCAGAAAAATTGCTTCAATCGTAGGTGTCACCAATAGGGAACTGGACCAAAGTTCCTGGACTTAAAGCCAAAAATGCGCCATTGTTGACCAAAATTCTTTGTTTGTTTCCATCTCCTCGTCCTCTTCTCCTGCCACACCCATGCACTCCAGCCAGTGGCCAATAGGGAGCTATGATAGGACCCTAGAACTATCATCTCTATTTTTAGAGAAACTCTTTCAAGTCTTTAAGTTGAAATTGAATTAGCTGTATCTGGAGCTCAATAAGAGCATTTTGTTTAACTATTTTATTTATTATGAATTCTCATCATCATTGATGTGAGTAACCCACTCATAAGATTTACCATTAAATTAAAAAACAGATTAACGTTTCTTATTTTTCTTCCCTGTCAGGAGCTTTAACTTGTCACCTGTAGTAATAGTTACTTTTGTCTTGAAATAGGAGGTCAATAAATGAATAGAACAAATTAATAATATTAATAATATTAGTAATAATGCTAAAAATAATAGGTAAAGAAGCAGTTACCATAATAAACAATTAAATGAAAATATGAAAGAGGAAGAATCTAAAAATCTAAATTAAGAACCAAAACTTCAATTAACTAATTAAAATCCATTATAAAATCCGAGATAATAATAAATAAAACAAATAGTAAATTAAGATATTAATAATAAAAACAAGAAAATTAAAATTAAATGGACTAATTTGAAAATAATAAATGCAATTAGATCTAATCAAAATATTATACTAATTCATTACAATTATTCAAGTCAAAAAAATTAACAACTTATTATTTATTTATTGTTAATTATTTAACTTCCTAATTAGTTGCATATATATATAGCAAAATTGACCAGAAGAGGAATAAGAGTGACTGTCTAATGACCAAATACAACATATAACTTAATATTCCTCCAATAATTAAAAAGATAAAAATCCAATCCCTAATTTACTAAAAATAATAAAATAGTAAATGTATGACTGATTGTTAAAATAATAAAATGTATTTAAAGTAATAATTGAAAAAATAAGAAAACAGAATAAACTGCAATTGATTCAATTAATCAATAATTAAATAATTACACCAATTGAGTCAGAACAAAAGTCAATTAAGAAGTAAACAAAGAGCAAACCAGCAGGGGGCAGCATAGCAAATACAACACCAAAGATCAGAAATTGAGAGAAGAAGAGAAAACAGGAACTAGATATCAACAAACGTACACACATGCAAGCAGTCAATGACACACTTGTTTTAGATAAGCAGTATTAGTTCGACAAAACACCAAAAGTTACACGCAATGTGACCAATTGTGAGTTGATCGATTGATAATGTGAAATAGGAAGAGAGGATGGTCAAGATCATTAATACATACAACAGTGTGCCAACCATCAATGTTAATTGTGTTATTGTTATTGAACACAGCAGAAGAAGGAGAAAATTGAAATGTGAGTTGGTTTGTTTTTCTTCTTAAACCAATTATACCACTAATTAACTGTATATTTGTATATACCTCAATTAAGAAATTACGAATTAAGAAACAGGAATAATAGTAAAATAACTATCGTCAACAAAGAATGTTTCTTAATAAAGAGAAAAGATAATTATATCGAACCCAATAGTGAATAGAATTCAAGATGACGTAAGAATGTGTGTGCGTTTAGAGAACACATGAATACAATGGGAGGGTCGGTGAGGAAAAGAAGGAAGTCTTAGAAGTTCAACCTCCAAGAGCAACCACTCCCCCCAACAAGGAAATTGTCTTTCGGAGCTCATTCGGCCTTGCAGCAGCTGACAAGTAACAACGTCTGCCAAGCAGCAGTTCTTATCAGCAAGAGATAGTGTCCAGAGACACACGAACCTGGACTCTCAGCTGTGTCACAAAAAATCAGAGATCTCACACAAACGAATGCTAATTTTTACAAGTACCGCAGCGAGAAAAAAAATATTCAAAAGATAAAAATATACAGACACAGACAATTGAAACAAAACAATATGTCATGACAACACGACGACAACAGTATTTTACCAAAACAGGTGAGAGAGACACACTATGCTACGTGGAACGAGACTCTAGACCAGCCTGTCGTGTCTAAAGTGTCGAAGTCATAATGGCAGGAGCCCCTCGATCGCTCAATTAGCTTCCAGACACCCTGGTAAAACGATTAAAACTAGTCCGTTTCTGTCGCTCCAACACGACGTCACGTCCAGGTCTTAATACTTTGCTTTATGGAGATAAAAGGTCAAAATGCAGAGTGTACGGGTCGTTTATTCGCCGCTACAAGTCAAACAAAGATATAACTTTACGATCGAAAGGACTCGATCTTTGCCGGCAGCTGTACAGGTCGATAGCTCCGGGAAAGACGGTCCTGGGTTATGGGTCGTCTCTACATTTAAGGGAAAGTTTCCTGTCCAGGGGGCGTCTGTTCCGGGGCAGTGGTTCTTTGATGTTAGTTCCTGTCTCGAGTCACCTGGAGAGCAACATCCTTGCTTCCCTGTTGTGTGGGCGGATTCCTTTGTCTTCCAGCCCCCCTCTTTTGGGTGTGTTCTTTCTTGCTCTTTTGTTTCACGTCCACAGGTGTGAACAGAGCAGACAGTCTGTCCTTCATTAAATCGCTGAATAATCTCTAGTCTGTTTCAAGCTACCCTTGACACAGTGTATATCAGTATGAAAGTGAAATGTTG
>NC_141820.1:5778840-5821340 GCF_982586985.1 Callionymus lyra | reverse complement strand
TTTATCTGCTGCAGGTCTCCCTTCTTAGGCAGCAGCGTCAGCACTGCCCTCCTGCAGCTCTGGGGGAGAGAGAGCTCTTCAAAACTCTCGGAGAAGACCCCCAGCAAATCGTCTTTCAGCTCAGTCCAGAAAGCCTTATAAAACTCTGACGGCAGACCATCTATGCCGGGGGCCTTACCCCCCTGCACACTCTGCAAGGCCGCGAATAGCTCCGCCTCAGTCAGGGGCCCCTCCAGTTCTTTGTTGGTCTCTTCTGACACTGTGGGCAGGTCTCGACAGAATGTGTTAAAAGCAGCATCATCCTCCTGGTACTCACTGCTGTAAAGCTTCACATAGAACTCCACCGCTCTGCTCCTGATGGCTGCAGTGTGTGTGAGCGTCTGTCCATCCTCTGCCTGCAGCGAGTGCATCTGCCTGCTCTGTCCATTCCTCTGCTCCAGGCCGAAGAAAAACTTGGAGGGGGAATCCATTAGCGCAGCACTCTGGAAACGAGACCGGACTAGCGCCCCCTGCGCTCTGGCGTCCAGCAGGTCTGCCAGCACGGCTTTCTTGGACTTGAGGTTTTCAATACGACCTTCATCTCCTGTGAATGTGAGGAACTCTGCAGCTCCACTATATCTACCTCCAGATCTTTGATAGACTTGGCCATATCACGAGAAACATTGAGAGTGTGCTGCTGACAAAGCTGCTTTATCTGTACTTTGCCATGGTCCCACCATTGTTTCAAACAACTAAAATCCCCCTTCCTCTCTCTAAAACCTCTCCAAAAATAAATAAAAACCTCTCTAAAATGTGCATCTAAAAGCAAAGTGGTGTTAAAATGCCAGTAGGCAGACTTACTCTTAAGATTTTTAATAAAAACCTCACATAAAACCATGGAATGGTCCGAGAAGCCCACTGGACATATACTACACCTCTTAAAGATGCTCAAGTGCTGCGTAAAACAATAAAACCTGTCTAACCTCGCTAAAGATAAAACACGTTCTCTGCTGTGGACCCAAGTGTACTGTCTTATATTGTGGTGGATTTTTCTCCATACGTCACTCAGACTGTGAGTGTTTATGAGAGTTAGCATCGCCTTCTGGGTGCATGTGGTTCTGGGTGGTTTCTATCACATGTATGATTTGCTGTGCAGTTAAAATCCCCTCCTAAAAACAAATAGTCCTCTGGCTCACACTGCTTTAGAACCAAACTGAGTTTGTTTAAAAAGAGAACTCTGCCAGGGCCAGAAATAGGGGCATACACATTAATAAAAACAATATTAAAACGCTCATACTGTGCTTTTACCACAAGCAATCTCCCCTGCACTCGCTCCTCCACCACATGAGAGACCGGACTAAAATCTCTTGAAAAAAGGAGAGCCACCCCTGCACTAGTGCTGTTAAAATGGCTTAAAATGACCTGCCCGTCAAACTCCCTCCTCCAGTCTGTTTCATTCAAAACATCACTATGGGTCTCTTGTAACATCATAACATTCATTTTTTTCAATTTAAACGTCTCAAAAATGCAAGCCCTCTTCTTCACATCTCTCGCTCCATTGACATTGAGCGTGGAAAGTTTAAAGTGACTCATTAAGACAGCTGTTAAAAGACACACTGCTTTATGTACTCTGTGAGACGCTATCATTTAGCTGTTTTCTTATTTTCTTTCCCATTGTCTTCAGCCTGTAATATTCTGTGTCAGTGAACCCTCCTTCCCCTCTCATTCTCATCTGAGATTCTACAGAGAGCAACAGCAATTGTACATCTGCAAAGTATTCTTTATACTGGGGATTCCTCATGTTTTTGGTCTCTTGCAAAAAAGCACTTATACTCTTTACGGAGTACATTTCTTCTAGCTGTGAAGCAGAAGGAATTTGTGAGTCAGTGAGGGGCTGAGTGTCTGTGCCACAGTCCTCCATCTCCTCTTCCTCTTCACTAGACTCCTTCTCCTCATCACTGCATTCTGAGTCGGTCTGTTCCTCCTGCTCCCCACTAGCTGCTTGTTTTTTTGCCTTAGAGCCACATGTTTCCACCTGTTTTCTTTTTAGATGGGGAGCCTTATACAGGTTGTCTTCCTCCTCCATCACCCCATCCTCACTGTCATGCTCTGCTGCAGCAGAGATGAGTTCAGCCACTACACTCCCTGCTTGTTCTGTGCTACTATTGTTCCCCTCCTCCTGAACAATACACTCACTCTGTTTGTCACTGTCAACAGTTTCAACACACACATTTTTATCAACAACTCTTTGAGTTGCATGTTTTGGGCTCTCATCACACTGTATTTTTGTTGCAACATTTTCTGTCTCAGTGTTTACATTGTTTGGCAGGTTACTCTCCACATTTGTGAGCTCCTGCGCTACAGTGTGTGTTGAAGAGCCGGCTGTAGGCTCAGCTGCTGGAGCCACAGCAGGCTCAGCCCGCCTTCCAGGGGCTTTTTCTGGGCAAGCTCGCACCAAATGTCCCTCCTTGCCGCAGGCAAAGCACTTCAGGGTCCCGGAATTAACAAAGACTGCATAGTCAAAGTCTTCAACTTTTAAATTGAAAACTAAATTCAGTTCACAGTCTTTTTTGTGTAAAATCATATGTACTTGCCATCTATGAGATACGACATGTCGCAGCAGGGGGGACTTGCATCCCGATGGCAGCTTCCTTATCGCCGAGACGATCTTCCCGTGTCTCGACAGCTCCCTGAGCAGGATCTCGTCTCCAATGAATGGCGGGATGTTGGAGATTGTAATCCGCGTTGCCGGTGTTGTGAGCGGGGACACGGAAACAAACGAATCCTTCACAATTACTCCTTTCTCCACCACCTTGTTAGCCTTGACCACACTGTCCACAAAGATCACGACTGCTCCGTTCATCCGCGCCGCGGATCTTATGCTGCTGTGCTCGATTATATCCGCCACTGCAAGGCTACAGTCTTCCACCGAGCACGGGAAGGTGGTGGCGATTTTAAAGCCGTGCATTCGGCTTAGTTCCCCGAAAGCAACCATGCTCCCGGGTCCTGGCGCACCGACCAGCAGCCGCTGGTCGATCGCGTGAAAAAAACACCAAAAAAGTAAGTCCAAAAAACATCAAAAAGTACCACCACAAACGTTCGCCCAACTATATTTACAAAATTTACCAAAAAAACTATGAGAAAAGTTTTCAAAAACTCCTCACAATCCGCTCTCCGCAAACCCACTCCTTCCGCTCAGAGAGAGAGAGAGAGAGAGAAAGAGAGAGAGAGAGAGAGAGAGAAAGAGAGAGACAGAGAGACAGAGAGAGAGAGACAGAGAGAGAGAGAGAGAGAGAGAGAGAGAGAGAGAGGGAGAGTGATAGAGCGTTTAAAGATGATATTATACATGAACAGGCCAGTCATCTGTCAGCCCTCATGGAGGACGAACTGGTTGAGCTGTCATGTGACCGCACTTTAAAAACTGACGTCGTTTGGCTCCACATACCTTAATAAGACTTTTTCTGCACTGACATATATTAAAAATAAACACAGATGGCGTCTGAATGTGGAGAATGATCTCCGTGTGTCTCCACAATTAAACCACGAATGGACTCACTGTGTTCATCATTAGAAAAAGAAATAGTTCCCAAAATGTTTACGTTTGTGGATATTACACTGACTGAGATGTTATTCTTATTATTTGTCTGGTCAAAGTTGCACATGACAGCAATAATGTGACTCATGTTGTTATCTTGACTGAGGCTTTTATATTACAATACATTTCTAAATGTCAAATCATAACAGGCTGTTCTTTTGTGCGCTCGTTAAGCCGGTGTTTGGATAAGACTAGAGTGTATGGCCTGTGCCTCACATTTAGTTCATTTTCTTCACTCACATCCGGGGATGGTGGGGGTCGCCAGTCTCTGGCCCCGTTATTTTGGGGGTCGCAGTTGAAAAGTTGGGGAACCCTTGCTGTAGAACCATCTGCCTGAACAAATAAAAAGGTCTTAAGATGTTTCTTGAAGGAGTCAGTAGATCATCAAACACAGATGTTTCTTGAAGGAGTCAGTAGATCATCAAACACAGATGTTTCTTGAAGGAGTCAGTAGATCATCAAACACAGATGTTTCTTGACGGAGTCAGTAGATCATCAAACACAGATGTTTCTTGAAGGAGTCAGTAGATCATCAAACACACATGTTTCTTGAAGGAGTCAGTAGATCATCAAACACAGATGTTTCTTGAAGGAGTCAGTAGATCATCAAACACACAGATGTTTCTTGAAGGAGTCAGTAGATCATCAAACACACAGATGTTTCTTGAAGGAGTCAGTAGATCATCAAACACTGATGTTTCTTGAAGGAGTCAGTAGATCATCAAACACAGATGTTTCTAGAAGGAGTCAGTAGATCATCAAACACTGATGTTTCTTGAAGGAGTCAGTAGATCATCAAACACAGATGTTTCTTGAAGGAGTCAGTAGATCATCAAACACAGATGTTTCTTGAAGGAGTCAGTAGATCATCAAACACAGAGATGGTTCCAAAGCTTAGGAGCAACAGTCTGGAAGGATTTCTCTCCTCTGGTCCTGAACCGTGTTCAGGAACCATCAGTAGATTCTGATCCACAGACCTCAGAGCCCGAGCTGGGGTGTAAGTCTGGATCAGATCACTGATGGAAGGTCTGACCATGAATAGATCTGAAAGTAAGAACCAGAATTTTAAAGTTGATCCTGAAAGAAACTGGAAGCCAGTGAGGAGTTTTAAGGATCGGAGAAATGTGAGTTCTTCTACTAGAGCGGGTCAGAAGAATCTGCATTTGGTTCTTCTAGAACTCCTGAAACATCTCTCAGAGCCAGAAATGTTTGTGTGTAACCAGGGACGGTCAGGTGAGGCAGAGCTTCAACACTGATTCACTTCATCCGATTCACGGTTTGTCACGTTTGTCTGGTTTGGTAAAAGTCTGACCTCGTTTGACTCTCAAGGTCATGTAGTGTTTGACTAAACGTTTCTCTCTAACAACATGAACGTGAGCATCGGATCCTTGTGAAGAACCAGGGATTGACCTTCATTTCATCCATGAATGACGAACCAATGCAGCGTTTTCATACGACAACTGACTTCAGCGTTAGAAGATCATTATTCCAGTTGAAAGGCTCTCCGAGCTCACTTAGTGATGTCGGCAGAAACTCCATTGACGGAGGATGATTGACAGGTGTCATTGCACCAAATCAGCCGGAGAGAAGATCTTTCCCAGAGTGTGTTTGTGGACTTTTTTTTTTTTTATATAAAACATCTTTTTATTGATTTTCAGATATTAAGACATACATTTGAAACACACACACAAAATAAGTCAAATAAAAGGTATAATACAAAAACAAAGAAAGATCCCACCCTCCACCCCCGTAGAAAACCACCCCGCGGTCTCAGAAAACCAGACCCCCACCCACCTCTTAACAATCAGGGCTTGACAAAGACAGATGAATAAAATATAACAATGGTGAAAACATTCTTGTATATACATACACACACATAAAACGAATCAACTCAAAAAGGAACAATGATGCATAATAGTATACATTGATACAAACAGACAAAAACAAAAAGAAAAAACAATACTCCATACATATATGGTGGTAAAAAATGAAAATATAACCCAAACTGTTAAAGTATTATGTAAGGTTCAGCTCTTTAACATGCTGCATGAAAGGGGACCAGGTTTCATGAAACTTCTCCAGACAATTTGACCGACTGTATTTTATTTTCTCTAACTGCAACATAGAGAGAAGTTCTTGAACCCAACTCTTAAATGATGGTCGTCTGACTCCCACTGCAGAAGAACCAGTCTGCTGCCATCAATGAGGAAAATGCAATTGCGTTTGCATGTGCTGTTGATACAGAGAGGTCAGGTGGAGGTACTCCAAATATACACATGTGTGGAGAAGGTGTTATTGCTTTTTTACACATGTGGGAAATACATTCAAATATTCTACTCCAGAAACTTTTGAGTGATGGACAAAGACAAAACATATGACCCAAAGTAGCAGGGCTGTGAGAACATCTTAAACAATGTGGACTGACGTCTGGGTAGATTTTAGCAAGTCTCTCATTTGAATAATGCAAACGATGTAACACTTTAAATTGTATGAGACGTTGCTTTATGCAGTAAGATGACGAATGGATACACTCTAAGCTACGCTGCCAGAAACTTGCACATCATTTAATGTTTAAATCTTGTTCCCAGGCTTAGTTTTGTCCCATGACAGAGGTTTGACATTTTGAATGATCCTATATATTTTGGAAATATGACCTTTTATGTGTGGATTTAAGGAAAGAATCTCATTGCATGTGTTGTTGGATTGCACAAGTGGGAATTTAAGATATTTATTGGCAAAACTCCTGACTTGGAGATATCTGAAGAAATTACTTTTATGCAGATTGTGTTTTTGTTGTAGATATTCAAAAGTTAGAAAATGATTCTTTTGAATCAAGTCTTTTAGAAATACCAGTCCACTACTGTGCCAGACCTGGAAACCAGTGTCCATCTCGGATGGGGGGAAAAGATGGTTATTCATGAAGGGAGAGAATGTACTTAAATCTTTTAAATTAAAATGTTTCCGAAATTGATTCCAAATCTTTATAGAATTTTTCACAACAGGGTTGGAGATCTGGTGCTGGCCTATTGGTAATGTAGCACTTAGCAGAGAAATGGAATTATTATTATTTATTTCCAAATTAGCCCAAAGTGGACCTCGTTTTTCCCGCCATGCACCAACACAAAATGCAAATTTGCACACATTTGCTGCCCAGTAATAGAACATAAAGTTAGGAAGACCAAGTCCTCCCTCCAACCTTGGAATTTCCAGAAAACATTTTTTCATTCTTGGCACAGATCGGTTCCATATAAATGCAGAAATTAAACTGTCAAGTACCTTAAAAACAGATTTGGGTAAATAATAAGGAATCATTTGAAAGAAATAGAGGAAACGGGGAAGAACAGTCATCTTTATAGTGTTCACCCTTCCTGCTAATGAGATTGGTAAGTGGCTCCACCTTAAAAGGTCATTTTTGGTTCAGAGTTTTGAAGTGATTGTGGAAGAAATCTTGGTATACATGTGTCATCTTTAAACCCAAGTAGGTAAATGCGTTTGTTAACTGAAAGGGGAAGATATTATTATTGATTTTGCCAGATCATTGATTGGAAATACAGCACTTTTTGAAAAATGTAATTTGTAACCTGAAATGTGACCAAATATGTTTAATATTTCAATAACTCCAGGTATTGAAACAACTGGATTAGACAAAAAGAGCAAAAGGTCATCAGCATATAGTGAACATTTATGAATTTCCTTGTTCCTCAACACTCCAAAGATTTCCTCCTCTTTCCTCAGAGCCAGAGGCTCAATAGCTAAATCAAAAAGAAAAGGTGAGACAACAACCCTGTCTTGTTCCTCTGTAAAGTTTAAAATACGTTGATGTTATTGAGTTAGTGTGTACTGCAGCCACTGGTGTGGAATAGATTATTTTGATCCAAGATATGAAGTTTGAACCAAAACCAAATTTTCCCAACACTGTAAATAAGTATTTCCACTCCACCCGATCAAATGCTTTTTCAGCGTCAAGTGAGATAACAACTTCTGGCATTTCAGTGGAATGGGAATTATATAAAATATTAAGTAAACGTCGCATGTTAAAGAAAGATTGCCTCCCTGGAACAAAACCAGTAAAGTAAGGTAAGGTAAGGTAAGGTAAGGTAAGGTAAAGTAAGGTAAGGTAAGGTAAGGTAAGGTAAGGTGAGGTACGGTAAGGTAAGGTAAGGTAAGGTAAGGTAAGGTGAGGTGAGGTAAGGTAAGGTAAGGTAAGGTAAGGTAAAGTAAGGTAAGGTAAGGTAAGGTAAGGTAAGGTAAGGTAAGGTGAGGTAAGGTAAGGTAAGGTAAGGTAAGGTAAGGTAAGGTAAGGTAAAGTAAGGTAAAGTAAGGTAAGGTAAGGTAAGGTAAGGTAAGGTGAGGTAAGGTAAGGTAAGGTAAAGTAAGGTAAGGTAAGGTAAGGTGAGGTGAGGTAAGGTGAGGTAAGGTAAGGTAAAGTAAGGTAAGGTAAGGTAAAGTAAGGTAAGGTAAGGTAAGGTAAGGTAAGGTAAGGTAAGGTAAAGTAAGGTAAGGTAAGGTAAGGTAAGGTAAGGTAAAGTAAGGTAAGGTAAGGTAAGGTGAGGTAAGGTAAGGTAAGGTAAAGTAAGGTGAGGTAAGGTAAGGTAAGGTAAGGTAAAGTAAGGTAAGGTAAGGTAAGGTAAGGTAAAGTAAGGTAAGGTAAGGTAAAGTAAGGTAAAGTAAGGTAAGGTAAGGAAAGGTGAGGTAAGGTAAGGTAAGGTAAGGTAAGGTGAGGTAAGGTAAGGTAAGGTAAAGTAAGGTAAGGTAAGGTAAGGTAAAGTAAGGTAAGGTAAGGTAAGGTAAGGTAAGGTAAGGTAAGGTACGAGCCACATTCTCGCGGGTCTTTTCCTTTTTTAGGTATAACTGTAATAGTTGCCTGATTCATTGTTGGTGGTAGTTTTAAAGTTATAAGTGTTTCTTCAAATAATTTACTTAAAATAGGTGAAAGTTTATTGAAAACATTTGATAAACTTCAGTGGGAATCCATCTGGAGGTGCTTTTCCGCTTTGCATTGAGTTTATAGCTAGAGTTATGTCCTCTGTTGTTATTCTGGAGTCTATTACAGATTGTTCTTGTTTATTCATTTGGGGAATTTGCATATTTTCTAAAAAGTCCTCAATCTCCAATGATGTTGCAGAAGTCTCAGAGGTATAAAGGTCACTATAAAATGTTCTGAACTGGTCATTAATAGTTTGTGGGTGTACAGATGTCAAACCCTCGGCTGTATTCATTTCAGAAATGATACGATTTGCTGCCGTTTGTTTGATTTGGTGACAGTAGTCGAGCCACTTTGTCACTGTGTTCATAGTAGGTTTGTTTTGTTTTCAGGAGGAGTCTCTCAATTTGGACAGTGGTTAAATGATTGTATTCGGCTTGTAATAATTGTCTTTCATTGAATAAGGATGGATTAGGCTGAGATGCACGTTTTTTATCTAATTGTAATCATTTCTGCTGTATCTCATTGAGGCGTTTAGTTCTTTCTTTCTTGACATTTGCTGAAAGATAAATAATTTGTCCCCTTAGATAAGCTTTGAGTGCCTCCCAGATTGAAGTGTAGGACATCCCGGGAGTAATATTGATGTCAAGAAAGAAATCAATTTGATCCGAGAGAAAATGTTGGAAGTTTTTGCTTGACAATAAGAGCGGGTCAAGACGCCATGTGCGTTGAACTGGTGCACTGTCTGGAAATGCTATGTCCAGTTGGACTGGTGCATGATGGGAAATCACAATACTGTGGTATTGGCATTTTGTTACACACGTCAAAATTCTGTTGTCTATCAGAAAAAAGTCTATCCTCGAAAACGATTGGTGGACGTGAAAAAAAAGAATATTGTTTGGTAGTGAGGTTTAATTTCCTCCAGGGGTCAGTAAGTGCATAAGATTGTTTAATGAGATTTACTGTATTTGCTGATTTTGATCAATTATTTTGAAGTTTAGTGGAGGATCTAACGTTGGCTCAGGTACGAGATTAAAGTCACCTCCTAAAATGATGTTATATTTGTTAGGATCTGGAATAGTTGCTATTAGTCTAGAGAAGAAGTGAGGATCAGTTAGGGCCATAAACATTAACTAGTGCCGCCTCAGTTCCAGACAATCTACCCACGACTATGACATATCTTCCCTTGTTATCAGATATGAAATTGTTTAGTTGAAAACAGACTCCTTTTCTGATAAGTATGGCAGCTCCTCATGACCTATCCCCATAATCAGAGTGATAAATATGTTCTATCATCCCCTCTTTAACTTTGAGTGTTCTTCTGGACGTAAGTGTGTCTCTTGTAAGAACATTATCTCTCCACCTAATGACTTCAGGTGTGTAAGAACTTTGTTACGCTTAACAGGATGGTTCACTCCTTTTACGTTCCAGCTTATAAAACGTGTTGAACCTAAAGACAGTGGGTTGTGACTCATATTTTAATATGGGTGTAAATACACTTGTAACTGTATGGAGTAAACATAAACAAACAACAACAACAAATAATGCCCTTGAACAACAGAGAACAACCCCCCACACACCTGCCAATCTTCTCCAAAAAAAGAGGAGAGATCGCACCCCCTACCGTAAAAGGTATCTGCACTAACATGCTCAGGAAAGCTAAAGTTGGCCCCACAGAACTTGACTTATTACAATTAAGACACACTTCAGTTATAGTATTATTTATCATGAACATCTAATGACAATAAGAACGACTCACATGATTGGTATTTAAATAACCAGCATCAACAAGGATAAACGAGAACATCAAAATAACATTAACTTGTATTAAACGTATAGAAAAAGTTGAATCAGTTATAATGTTGTTAAATCACTGTCTCACCGGAGTGTCTTCACGCGTCACGTGTCTCCACTGATGTTTTTGTTGACATACTCGCGCCTCTGCAACGGAGTGAAAGGATTTCTCCACGTTCTTGTACGTGATTCTGAAGCGGGCAGGAGAAGCAAATCCGAAGTGAACCCCGTCCACTCCACGAAGCCGACTCCTGACGTCATTGAACGCCGCGCGTGCTTTGGCAACACTTGTCGGGTCAGGAAACACTGAGATACTGACTCCGTCCACACTGATGCGTTGTTTGATCCGAGCGAGTCTCAGGATGTTTGCACAGTCCTGGAAGTAGTGAACGCGGGCTATGATGGTGTTTGACCGGCGTCCCTCTGTAGATCCAGGCGGGGAGAGACGGTTCTGTCCAGGAGCGTCCTTCAGATCAAAGGCTGCAGAAGGACACAGACTCGGTGTTGCATTCACGGGTCTCCGGGATTCCGACGATCCTGACGTTGTTTCTCCGCGACCTCGCCTCCAAGTCCTCGCATTTATTGTGAAGTTGGTCCACGACCCCCGCGAGCCGCTTCACCTCCTTCTTGAGTGTAACAACATCATCCGTGCACGTTGACAAACTTTCTTCCACATCCTTCACCGTAGCTTTCATGGCGGAGAGTTCAGAGGTCAGAGTTCAGAGTTGATCGTCGACCTGTACTCTTTGAGCTCCGCTCTCGCTGCAACAATATCCGCTCGAATCACCGCCATCTCGCTCTCCAACACTGCGCCAACTTCTGTTTGAAGGATTTCAACTAAATCCTTGCGCACCGAAGATAGTAGTTCCATCTTGAGCGACTCCCTCTCAGGAAAGCTACTTCAATGGAGCTCGGGGCTAAAGTCGGCGTCGAAGGCCTCGTTGCTTGAGTCGCTGTTTGCCTACCTTTGCTTGATTTACCAGCCATTTCAAAGTTTCGGTTTTTAGGCATATGGTTTAGCAAAGGTAAAATTTGAATGTTTTCCAAAAAGTGCGCTGAAAAAATTACTTTTATACAGTCGTTCTGTGGAGCTCCAAAAAACACGTCTACTCCATTGCTATGCTCAACAGCGCCCCCGTTTGTGGACTTTTGAGTGGAGATCCTCAGTAGCACAGAAGTCCAGCTGAGATGTCAAGAACCTCAACATCTTTACTGTCGTCATCAGTCAGCTGAGGTTCAAAGGTTTGTCTCGATGAATGTCATTCAGGGACGAAAGCAAACTTTTCTTCACAACAATCCAACGCGTAGAAAAGATCCAAAGAAGCAAAAGAGTCAAACATGTTTGATCCGAGACTGAATTGTTGAGATGCAGTGATTTATAAATGAAACTCTGCTTCATCCAATGAACAACTGAACGTTTGAGCTCGATTTAAGATGAAAATATCAACCATTTCACTGATTCATGAGGATCTTTTGGAGTTCATCAGATTTTGGGATGGATTTGTGGGTCAGTGTGAAAGTTCATCAGTGTCATCAGAACATAGAAGGATTCAACATTTCAAAAGTTCATACTTTGAATTGATTTCATCAAATGTTGCCTTGAAGGAATATTTTCAATCATTGAATTAAATAATGAATATATTAAGAAATTGCATTTGTTTTTGTAAATAATTAAATTTAAAACGTTGGCCTCATTATGAACTGAATACGTTTAATTCTAAATACTATTGGATTTAAACGTTTTTTTGTTTTTGAATGACTGGAATTAAAACATCAAAGATTATGTCTATAAATGTTTTATTTTGAAAGTGGTCACATTTCAAAATAAATGATTCAAGAAAAACAATGCAATGCTTTTAAAAACGCAACAAAATGTCAATAAAAACAAATTCAAAGTTTCAACATTTGAAATGTTCAATCGAAACATTCAATTTTCTGATGCCACTGATTTACTTCCAGAATCAGAACCGTGTGTTTTTGATTCTTACAGAAAGTTGAGTTTCTTGGAAAAGATGGTGATTGTAATCTACGACAGAGACGCTTGTGTTTGGTCCTACTGAGGGTTCAGGTTTGAAAACAATCATCTCACACTTGAATTCACCAGAAACTAACTTACTGAGTCATATTGTCTGAGACGAGCAGATCCTCAACCAGAGGAATCCATCCATCACTCTTTTGAAGCTTTGATTTCACTCTTTTCACCTACTTTAATGTCATTGATCGATTCGACTTTGTCAAATATTCAAGTGGAACAATTCACTCGATGATTTGGTTTACATTTCTAGAAACATCTCCTCGTTTATTGTTTGAAAAAACAAGTTGTTTTCTCAGCATTGATTCGACAAACATGGTATTTTAAAATAGTGTATTTCATGAAAGATTGCAGTTCAATGAATCTAGTTTGTCTTCTTCAATTATAGGAACATTGTGTTCAAGAAAGTTCTTGAGAATTTAAACTTGATCAAGTCAAGAGACGTCAAGAGAGAAGAAAGCGTTAATACAGGAGAAATATGTTCAACTGGCTCCAAATAGTTGAGAGAAAAAGGAAGATATTGAGTTGAATCCAGAGAAAAACACGTATATTCATGTTAAAATGATTCAAACCCTGGGAAGAAGAATCCTCTGGAGATGTCAATCTTTTCTGACTGAGTCTCTCAGGAGACGATGTGTAGAAATAAGAGCTGTAAGTGCCGTACGTTGATGGTCCTGAAGGTACGAGTGTGATTCTTGCCACGGTACTCGGAGCAGGAGTGAGAAGCAGGAGTTTTTGGGTCGTAGCTGAAACTGAGAAGCTGACAATCAAACAAGGACACTTAACGGTGAATGTGATAATAATCCTGGACTTTTTTTAGCAGATGAATTCTAGCTACGCTGCTCCTCAGACGCGCTCTGATCCAGGAATATTAAGGGCTACCATCTTCTTTTGACCTTCAGTGTTTTGTACCTTTGATCCAGTGTTTGCACAAACACATTCCTTGATTTGTGTTGACAAATCTTCACGTTGTTGAAGTGACCCCTTCCTCGCCACTTTAGCAACAATGTCAACGAAAAGATGCATATAGAGGCGGATTTACTCTTTTCAATGAAGACTTTTACATTTGAAACTGAAGCAAAGCAGTGTTTGTATGGAAGTGCATCAGTGTCATCAGAATATTGAAGGATTGAATTAAACATTGTTTCAACTTTTTTATTCAAGTTTTTCTTTGTTAGTTTGAATCATCATTTGTACGTTGAAAGGTTTAATAAATTGATTAAATAAAAGGTAAATATACACAGTTTGATATTCTATTGACCATCATTAATTTTCTGAATACAATCCTTTTTTAATTCCTGATCTTTTGACTTGAATATAAAAATGTTGGTATAATAGTGAGACTTTTAACCAAAAGAGTCCTGAGCTACTTGATTCAACTCTCAGCCAATCATGCGACGCTCAGACGATCACATGATGTCGTAGAATCACTGGCGCGTCAATACATCATGGTGGATTCAAAGCAACAGCATTTTCTGGCGACACTTTTATACCAACATTTATATTGAATTTAAAAGACTATGAATTCCAAAATATTTGACTTTGGAAAAATCTTTTTATCCAATTAAAAAAACACAAATCCAATTCAACCTTCAAGATACAAGTGATTGAATTCAATTCTTGCAAAAATAATGAAATGGTTCAAAATAAAAAACATTTCAATAAAAAAGTTTCATCATTTGTTTAATTCCATCATTGAATATTCAGATGACAGTGATTTACTAACAAATGTTCCGACCATGTGACCAGAGAAGAAGTGACGCAGATGAACTCAGTGACATGAACTTTTGTGTTGCTCAAACTAAAACTGTCCAGTTTCATCTTTGTTTTTTGCAAGCTCAGCAAGATTTTCTTGACCAGATGGATTTTTTTTTACTGAATTTATTGTTTGTTTGTTCTCCCCGTGTTTGTGTGGGTTTACTCCGGGCACTCCGGTTTCCTCCCACAGTCCAAACACAGAGGTGGATTGAAAACTCTAAATTGTCCGCAGGTGTGAGTGTGTGAATGTGTGAGTCTGTGAATGAATGATTTTCTGTCACAACTGAGCGACATCAAAGCTGGACTTTAGGAAAGTTTAGTCGTCTTTAAGTAACAGTTTGGTAGATCAAGCCCGATGTGACCAAAGTCTTTCAACGACCACCTCCTGACCAGAGAGGATTTACTTGGATTATTTCTCCAAATGAGCAAAAAGTCCATTTGTGTGTGACCTTTGACCTCCCGCTGCCTCAGATGTGTGTATTTGTGACTGGGTTAGTGACACACAGTGAAGCTGGTGGACTTCTGTGCAGCTTTGAACATGTTTGGAGACGTTCTTTAATGTCCCTTTCATTTTGTGTTCAAGCATCAGGTCATATGGAACCTTAATGATCCATCAGTGCATCATTGTTCTATTCTTCTTCTATTATAATGATGTAGAACCACATTAGGTGGAGTCAGATTCACTGCTTATAAACAATATCAATGAACAATCACATCAGAGTCACATTATTATGGCAAATATCATTTATTTCACATTTGAATTATTATTGAGACAAAAATGCTTGATAAGGGTTAAAAGTTGTTTATTTGATAATTTATTTTTGAATAAAAGCACAAATGTCTTCTGGGAAGGTTGTGTTATTACACAATGTCAATATTATTTAACACTTTATCTTGAAATGTATTATTAACACATTCAAAGATATTATAATACTTTTATAGGACTTTATAGAAGAAGTTATGATGGTTTATGTTTGTCAACTTAAAACAAGCTTCATGAAGGTTTATAAAAAGTTCATTATTTTTCATAATTAATGCCAAAGTAACGACTGAAGTCACTCAGTGTAATTACTGTATTACAACTCAAGCAACCTTTAATTAATAGAGGGGTAAGAAATTATTGATGAATTTAAATATCACAATATTTCTATACACAACTAGACACTGTATTAATATTCAACAGCACTTTATCGGTTTATATTAACAATTAACATGCAAATATTCAGACAATTTTAACAGTCATGACAATTGTTTTTTTCTTTTTTTAAATCCAACCAAAATATTGCAAGTTATTTTATTTGTTTTTCTGTATCCTCTCGTCCTCAGTCTTCACCAGGATCTCGCAGGATTTTATTTGTTAATGTATAAGTATAAAAATCTAATTATTGTATTGTATTCACACAAAACTTTTTTTTTTCAATTAATACATTGCTGTTGAATATCAACACGGTATTGCAATATTTCAGTGTATTTTCTTACTTAAATCTTATAATTAGTTGACGTGACTATAAAGCATCATATCTTCTTCTATAAAGTTGTATAAATGTATAATCATGTCTCATGGATTTGTTGTCGATGTATTATACCAGACCTTCATAGAAAGTTCTCACCACACAGTCCTAATGATTCTCAATACAAGGTTTGATGTTGAAGTTCTGCAGGATCATTGACTGAAGTGTACAAGGCTGCACGGCTGAGTGGTGGAGGTGTGTCGGAGAGACCCTCGTACCTGCCACGGGAGACTGGTTCTATTCAAGGATGTGGACAAACAAGAATCTTACTGGTGGGCTCCACGTAGATCTAGTTATGCAACAAGTGATTCCTGAGGGAAGTAGATTTCATAGACACACGAGCCAGACCTGCAATACACAGAAAGTCCCATGTCCTGGGAGTCCAAGGTCTTGTCTGCTGCTATGAAATACTTCTCTATCTGTATCAAGTGCATTACACATAAACTGTATTTTGTTATACAGAGAATTTGACAGTGTATAGATGGAGAGAAATATGGCTTTATGATGCTTGTTCAGTGTTATTTATGAGAAATAAAAACCTGTCAACTTTGCCTCAGTGTTCTCTCTTCCTCTCTCTGACGTCTGTTGCTTATATCGGACTCTATCGCTCCAGTGTTGGTCCCAAACCATTTGACACTGACAAGCTAGCAATCTTTTGTTAGCATGTCGTCTTGCTAGCTGTTCCAGAGTCTATTATGGAGCCTCGACTTTTAGCAAAGTCTGCGTAAGAAGCACAGTCTTCACCAGCTATTCAACAGATCCGACCCTTCAAGCCTTTTAGACCATCATCACTAAATAATGTGTTTATTCAAATGGTTTAAACTGTACTTTTCTGCGACACTTTGCGTCACTTTTTAGTAGAGGTGTAAGAACATATCGATTGACTTCAATATAGCGATATTACTTTTCACAATACCGTGTCAGTTTTCAACTGCACTGTCTCGATTTGTGTTTTTTTATTTGGCTTTCAATCATTTTCATCATAATTCTTTCATGCTTTATATTTCAATAAAGTTAGTAAGTCATTGTAGTGATTATAACCTTTATAAAAAAGGTTTACTTTCAGAACATCTAAGTTCTGGTCGATTTAACTGTAAAATCGTCTTCAGGTAAAAATACCTGAGGTTGGAGAACCACCTTTGATTTATAGTACAAAGGAAACTATTACATTTATGAGGATAATAATTCAATAATTGTTATTATCAATGAACTATGAAACTCTAATTTGAATCAATCTCATTAACTGAAGTCACTACTTGTTTTTCGTGATTATTTGTTCTTCACTGAGTAAGAGGCTCTTAAATTGACAGTTAATCACACCAAAATAGAAACGCGAACAGCGATGTAACGTTTTATGAATTAACTTAGTGAACAACAACTTTAAAAAGACATTTAACTGTTGCTGATTTAAAGGTTTTTAAAATGAATATTTGTTTTCACACGTAGTTGGATTTTCTTAATCCAATAATTTAGTAATAAATATTCTAAATTCAATATTTTCTCATTTGTTTCCTTTTGAATTCAGTATAAAAATGTTGGTATATTTGTACCTTCAGACAAAACCAACAGAGAACTGATTTAATTGAACGAACTTTCAGCCAATCACAGGAAGCACAGACGATCATGTGATGACGTAGAAACACACAATTAAGTAGCTCCGGGAAATTCTAATTCAAACACAAATTCAGCCTTAAATATAAAAGCTGTTGAATCATATTCTTAAAGAAATAATATTTAATAATCGATTAAAAGTTTCAACAGGTGAACATTTTAATTGATTCAATATTCTGATGTCACTGATAAACTTCCATATCCAGCCTGGATGGATGAACAAATGTTGAGTAGTTTGAATGGAAATGTTGTGTAAAAACTAAATGTGAACAGTTGTAATAAAATCCTCCTCCAGGCTGACTGTGTCAGATGATGTTGAAGAGGAGCAGTGATGGATGTGGCAGCAGTGAAGGAGGAGAGAGAAGCACCACTGGCTGCTGCATGTATATCTACACTGTGATCATGTGACCTTCTCACTCCAGCTCGGTGGAACCAGGAGTCATTTTCACAATCCCTCCATCAAACAGAGGCCACTCCAAAGTCCACCAGTAGAACAGAGCAAACGTGTTACCAGAAGATACAAACACGTCTCAGATCTGTGTCGGCGTCTAACCTACCCTGTGAGGACGAGCCTCGTCCCAAAGTCTGACCACGAGCAGCACATCCACGACCACCAAGAACATTCTTTCTGACGGGACACTTCTCACCGAGGGCTTTGTGTGCTGCCAAAAATACTAGTGTGCGAGTGTAGAAGTACATGTTGGTTGATGGAGGGGGAAGGATAACACAGATGTAATAACTGTGAGGCTTTTATGGGAGAATATCAGAATATTGAATGATTGAATTTAACGTTTCTGTCACGATCTTTAATAAACGGAACCCAAGAGCGAGTGAGAGTCTCAATTATTTATCAAGTTTGGAGCATCTGCCTTTGATACCTCTGGAATGTTTTGTCCTCCTTTTATATCCAGTCAGTTCTTTACGCTGCCGTCTCCCTCGTCTCAGCATCTTTTGAACACCACATTGATGACTTTTGATTAAAGCTGTTATTTCATCTCATAGTTTGAATTGGTCCATGAACGCACCACTTACCGTGTGGATGTGAAGTTTAGAGCGTCAGTCGACAGTTTAGCTGCTGAAGTTACTGCTGAGTGTCAACAATAGAGTCAATGATCAACTTTTGCTTCAGTTCAGAGACGAGTGTTTTCTTTGATTGTATTTCAGGTCGTCAGGTTTATGCTTCATGGAGACTGATGCACTTTATTGTCAGAATAAAAGAAGAGAAAGAAGTGACAGAAGTATGAACGCTACACTTCATATTCATGTTGTCACGTGTGTGCATCATCAGAACATCAACCATCAGAAGATCCTGACATGTGCTCGGCTGTACTTGAGCTTCAACTCTTACAGTCGACTGAACAACAAGTGATGAAAGAGAAAGTTTCTTCAACAATTCTTCACATTCTTTCTTCCTTCAAAACAACACGTTTGTTTCAGGAGCAGATTTCTTCTTTCCTCACTGTCAGCACTTTTCATGATGATTGACAGCAGCTACACACGTTTGATGGAGGAACACACTCACATCCTCAGCTCACGCACACACACTGAAGAACCAGAACCAGGAACCTCTTTGAGTCCAAATCCCAGGTACAAAGGTTCAGTGGAGATGAAGAAGGTGTTGAGGCGTATAAGAAGACCATTAGAGGAGTCACTGTAAAACTCCAAATATCCAGATTCAGGATCGTTGATCTTCACTCTTACTCTGTGAGAAACTTCTTGACTCTTGATGACAGTTTCTATCTTATTGTGACAGAATTTATATCCTTCATCATCAGAGCAGCTCAGACTCCAGGAATAACGGTTCTGTCCAAACTCAGACTCGTCTTCTTTCCCTCCGTCTCTTCTGAGAGTCAGTGCGATAGAAGCTCCTCCTCTCCACTCCAGCTCCCAGTCACATGGTCCAGTCACAGCTTCTCTGCTCATCACCTGAAGACACCGGTGGAATCTGTCGGGATGGTCCAGATAATCCTGATCCTGCGTCACAAGTTCCACCGTCCTGTTGTCGTTGGACAGTAGGAGGCGCCGGTGCGCTGTGTCCGGGTCCAGTGAGAGTGGACGGAAGTCTGAGAGAAGAAGACACGAGAGGTGATGATGGTGGAAGAACTTTCTCTTCAAGACAATCATGGACTCAGTGTCCCAGCAAGCCAGGGAGGGCTGCTCTGTTTGTTGACATCTAGTGGAGATCATCATCAAAGTGAAGTCTTCTGAGACTGGGACCACCTCCAGAGAAGAACCAGCAGAACTGGAACATCCCATAATAATCTTGAGGAGATGACTGTCACATTTGATTGACACCAGTGTGTCCATATCAAGTCAGCAGCTAAACTAGCATGTAGCTAACATGATGTTTCTTCATGTTGTGGAAACATCTCTGCGTTCATCTCCACCATCATCCAGGTGAGATGCTGCACTGAGATCTTCTCACTCCACTGAGAACGTGATGATCTTCATTTGCACTCTCAAGTCAAAGAGTGAAAAGAGTGAATGAATGAGTGTGAGATGATGAGGAAAGTCAACATTGCTGCTTCTACATCTGCACGGAGGCTCCTCACCAGCTGCTGCTGGACACCATGTTGGTGACCAGTGTTCTGGGCAGTGACCTGGACTTGATGAAGCTCCATCAGCAGATTCAAGTGTAACATGAAGTCACCAACATCACAACTGCTCCACGAGAAGCTGACAGAGTTGAGGAGTTCTCATCCATCAATCAAATCAAACTTACACTTCTCATCTCCAGATGTTGATCTCTGTGGTCCACGATCCAGCCTGGAGGAAGAAACATTGAGAAGATCAGATTCATTTGACTTCAGATGTTTCATGACTTCATGCTGCTAAGTGGACGTTCTTTCATGACTGTGTTGACCACAACAAAGATGGATCTAGAAACACTCGCTCAGTCTCCACTGTCTCCTTGTTCTTCCACTGGTGTCCAGCAGGAGAACATGGAGAAGCTCTGAGAGTTTGATTCATGTGCTCAGTTCAGATGAAGAGTTTGATCAGCGTCACACACTCACATCTCTCTGCTTCTGATCACATGTTCAGAAGATCTTTGGAGCTCAGTCAGTGAGTTCTGCTGCTCCGTCCATACCTGAGAGTCTCCAGCCTCCAGTCTGGACTCTCCAGTCCAGCAGACAGCAGCTCCAGTCCTGGTCCTCCTGGATCGTTGTAGCTCAGGTCCAGCTCTCTCAGATGGGACGGGTTAGATGTCAGAGCTGAGGCCAGAGAAGAACAACCTCCTGCTGAGATCTGACACCTTGACAGACTGTAATGAAGGAGAAACAGTTTCATTAAATCATGAGACCAGAAGAACTGAAGACATGATGTTCTGACCTGAGAGTCTCCAGGTGACAGTGTGGACTCTTCAGTCCAGCAGACAGCAGCTCCACTCCTGGATCCTGCAGGTAGTCGTTGTAACTCAGGTCCAGTTGAGTCAGACTAGAGGACGGAGAGCTGAGGACTGAGGACAGAAGTGAACAACTTCTCGCTGTCAGTCGACAGTAGTTCAGCCTGTGAAAGAGACGAGTGTCGTCAACAAGTGACTTTTTCTCTATTTTGACTTGAAAGACTTGATTTGAGGAAACACTGAACTCTTTACATTCATAAGATCATCACATGATTGTGTGAATATTTGAAGACTTTTCTATCAATCAGGATCAACTTGATCAAACACATGAAATAATGATGTTTTCATCAGTTCAACACTTTCCTGACTTTGTTTCATTATTTATAAAAGTGTCACATGATACACAGAGACTGTTGTGAGAGGATTGATGTTGTTTTTATACCAGAAACAAACACAAGAGAAGAAGAAAAACTAAAGTCACAATAGAAATAAATGAATAAAAGTGATTTTTGAATCGAGACTTGACTCAAATTAGTGATTTATGACTCGAGACTTGACTCAGACTAGTGATTTATGACTCGAGACTTGACTCAAATTAGTGATTTATGACTCGAGACTTGACTCAAATTAGTGATTTATGACTCGAGACTTGACTCGGACTAGTGATTTATGACTCGAGACTTGACTCAAATTAGTGATTTATGACTCGAGACTTGACTCGGACTAGTGATTTATGACTCGAGACTTGACTCAAATTAGTGATTTATGACTCGAGACTTGACTCAAATTAGTCATTTATGACTCGAGACTTGACTCGGACTAGAGATTTATGACTCGAGACTTGACTCGGACTAGTGATTTATGACTGGAGACTTGACTCGGACTAGTGATTTATGACTCGAGACTTGACTCGGACTAGTGATTTATGACTCGAGACTTGACTCGGACTAGTGATTTATGACTCGAGACTTGACTCGGACTAGAGATTTATGACTCGAGACTTGACTCGGACTAGTAATTTATGAATCGAGACTTGACTCGGACTAGTGATTTATGACTCGAGACTTGACTCGGACTAGTGATTTATGACTCGAGACTTGACTCGGACTAATGATTTATGACTCGAGTCTTGACTCTGACTAGTGATGTATGACTCGAGACTTGACTCGGACTAGTGATTTATGACTCGAGACTTGACTCGGACTAGTGATTTATGACTCGAGACTTGACTCGGACTAATGATTTATGACTCGAGTCTTGACTCTGACTAGTGATTTATGACTAGAGACTTGACTCGGACTAGTGATTTATGACTCGAGACTTGACTCGGACTAGTGATTTATGACTCGAGACTTGACTCGGACTAATGATTTATGACTCGAGTCTTGACTCTGACTAGTGATTTATGACTAGAGACTTGACTCGGACTAGTGATTTATGACTCGAGACTTGACTCGGACTAGTGATTTATGACTCGAGACTTGACTCGGACTAGTGATTTATGACTCGAGACTTGACTCGGACTAATGATTTATGACTCGAGTCTTGACTCTGACTAGTGATTTATGACTAGAGACTTGACTCGGACTAGTGATTTATGACTCGAGACTTGACTCGGACTAGAGATTTATGACTCGAAACTTGAGTCGGACTAATGATTTATGACTCGAGACTTGACTCGGACTAGTGATTTATGACTCGAGACTTGACTCGGACTAGAGATTTATGACTCGAAACTTGAGTCGGACTAATGATTTATGACTCGAGACTTGACTCTGACTAGTAATTTATGACTCGAGACTTGACTTGGACTAGGGATTTATGACTCGAGACTTGACTCGGACTAATGATTTATGACTCGAGTCTTGACTCTGACTAGTGATTTATGACTCGAGACTTGACTCGGACTAATGATTTATGACTCGAGACTTGACTCGGACTAATGATTTATGACTCGAGTCTTGACTCTGACCAGTGATTTATGACTCGAGACTTGACTCGGACTAGTGATTTATGACTCGAGACTTGACTCGGACTAGTGATTTATGACTCGAGACTTGACTCGGACTAGAGATTTATGACTCGAGACTTGACTCGGACTAGTGATTTATGACTCGAGACTTGACTCGGACTAGAGATTTATGACTCGAAACTTGAGTCGGACTAATGATTTATGACTTGAGACTTGACTCTGACTAGTGATTTATGACTCGAGACTTGACTGGGACTAGTGATTTATGACTCGAGTCTTGACTCTGACTAGTGATTTATGACTTGAGACTTGACTCGGACTAGTGATTTATGACTCGAGACTTGACTCGAACTAGTGATTTATGACTCGAGACTTGACTCGGACTAGAGATTTATGACTCGAAACTTGAGTCGGACTAGTGATTTATGACTCGAGACTTGACTCGGACTAGTGATTTATGACTCGAGACTTGACTCGAACTAGTGATTTATGACTCGAGACTTGACTCGGACTAGAGATTTATGACTCGAAACTTGAGTCGGACTAGTGATTTATGACTCGAGACTTGACTCGGACTAGTGATTTATGACTCGAGACTTGACTCGAACTAGTGATTTATGACTCGAGACTTGACTCGGACTAGAGATTTATGACTCGAAACTTGAGTCGGACTAGTGATTTATGACTCGAGACTTGACACAGACTAGTGATTTATGACTCGAGACTTGACTCGGACTAGTGATTTATGACTTGAAACTTAACTCGGACTAGTGATTTATGACTCGAGACTTGACTCGAACTAGTGATTTATGACTCGAGACTTGACTCGGACTAGAGATTTATGACTCGAAACTTGACTCGAACTAGTGATTTATGACTCGAGACTTGACTCGGACTAGTGATTTATGACTCGAGACTTGACTCGGACTAGTGATTTATGACTTGAAACTTAACTCGGACTAATGATTTATGACTCGAGTCTTGACTCTGACTAGTGATTAATGACTCGAGACTTGACTCGGACTAATGATTTATGACTCGAGACTTGACTCGGACTAATGATTTATGACTCGAGTCTTGACTCTGACTAGTGATTTATGATTCGAGACTTGACTCGGACTAGTGATTTATGACTCGAGACTTGACTCGGACTAGTGATTTATGACTCGAGACTTGACTCGGACTAGAGATTTATGACTCGAGACTTGACTCGGACTAGTGATTTATGACTCGAGACTTGACTCGGACTAGAGATTTATGACTCCAAACTTGAGTCGGACTAATGATTTATGACTTGAGACTTGACTCTGACTAGTGATTTATGACTCGAGACTTGACTCGGACTAGTGATTTATGACTCGAGACTTGACTCGGACTAGTGATTTATGACTCGAGACTTGACTCGGACTAGAGATTTATGACTCGAGACTTGACTCGGACTAGTGATTTATGACTCGAGACTTGACTCGGACTAGTGATTTATGACTCGAGACTTGACTCAAACTAGAGATTTATGACTCGAAACTTGAGTCGGACTAATGATTTATGACTTGAGACTTGACTCTGACTAGTGATTTATGACCAGAGACTTGACTCGGACTAGTGATTTATGACTCGAGTCTTGACTCTGACTAGTGATTTATGACTCGAGACTTGACTCGGACTAGTGATTTATGACTCGAGACTTGACTCGAACTAGTGATTTATGACTCGAGACTTGACTCGGACTAGAGATTTATGACTCGAAACTTGAGTCGGACTAGTGATTTATGACTCGAGACTTGACTCGAACTAGTGATTTATGACTCGAGACTTGACTCGGACTAGAGATTTATGACTCGAAACTTGAGTCGGACTAGTGATTTATGACTCGAGACTTGACTCGGACTAGTGATTTATGACTCGAGACTTGACTCGGACTAGTGATTTATGACTTGAAACTTAACTCGGACTAATGATTTATGACTCGAGTTTTGACTCGTACTAGTGATGTGTGACTCGACACTTGACTCGGACTAGTGATTTATGACTCGAGACTTGACTCGGACTAGTGATTTATGACTCGAGTTTTGACTCGTACTAGTGATGTGTGACTCGACACTTGACTCGGACTAGAGATTTATGACTCGAAACTTGACTCGGACTAGTGATGTGTGACTCGACACTTGACTCGGACTAGTGATGTGTGACTCGACACTTGACTCGGACTAGTGATGTGTGACTCGACACCTGACTCGGACTAGTGATGTGTGACTCGACACTTGACTCGGACTAGTGATGTGTGACTCGACACTTGACTCGGACTAGTGATGTATGACTCGAAACTTGACTCGGACTAGTGATGTGTGACTCGACACTTGACTCGGACTAGTGATGTGTGACTCGACACTTGACTCGGACTAGTGATGTGTGACTCGACACTTGACTCGGACTAGTGATGTGTGACTCGACACTTGACTCGGACTAGTGATGTGTGACTCGACACTTGACTCGGACTAGTGATGTGTGACTCGACACTTGACTCGGACTAGTGATGTGTGACTCGACACTTGACTCGGACTAGTGATGTGTGACGAACAAAACAACAAGAGAAAGGAAGAGAGAAATCAAGAATGGTGACAAAGATGAGTAGAAATGAAGAGATAAGAGCAGGATGTGTGATGACACTGTTCAATATTGTGATGATGATATGACTTGTGATGAAGAAGAACATGTTTCAGTTTTCATACAGTTCCTGATGTGTTTATCACACATGCTCACATCACCATGAACATTACCCTGCATTGAAATCTAGAAACAGAACAAGTTAGAACATCACAAGTGTCACTCAAATGTCTTTGAATGTATTTGAGATCAGTAAATATGTGTCAACATACTGAACAGCACGACCCCAGCAGAAGTCAAAATAAACAAAGTTCAAGTGTCAGAACCTGCTGAAGACTGATGTCACTTAGAATCAGCTGCTTCATTGAAGAACAAACTGAAGACAAAACTTTGACTCTCTGGAGTCTCACCTCTGACTTTCACATTTCAGCTCTGAAGCTGTAGAAATGATGTTCTGACCTGAGAGTCTCCAGGTGACAGTGTGGACTCTTCAGTCCAGCAGACAGCAGCTCCACTCCTGGATCCTTCAGGTTCAAGTTTTGACTCAGGTCCAGTTGAGTCAGACTAGAGGACGGAGAGCTGAGGACTGAGGACAGAAGTGAACAACTTCTCTCTGTCAGTCCACATAAGTTCAGCCTGTGAAAGAGACGAGTGTCGTCAACAAGTGACTTTTTCTCTATTTTGACTTGAAAGACTTGATTTGAGGAAACACTGAACTCTTTACATTCATAAGATCATCACATGATTGTGTGAATATTTGAAGACTTTTCTATCAATCAGGATCAACTTGATCAAACACATGAAATAATGATGTTTTCATCAGTTCAACACTTTCCTGACTTTGTTTCATTATTTATAAAAGTGTCACATGATACACAGAGACTGTTGTGAGAGGATTGATGTTGTTTTTATACCAGAAACAAACACAAGAGAAGAAGAAAAACTAAAGTCACAATAGAAATAAATGAATAAAAGTGATTTATGACTCGAGACTTGACTCAAATTAGTGATTTATGACTCGAGACATGACTCGGACTAGTGATTTATGACTCGAGACTTGACTCAAATTAGTGATTTATGACTCGAGACTTGACTCAAATTAGTGATTTATGACTCGAGACTTGACTCAAATTAGTGATTTATGACTCGAGACTTGACTCAAATTAGTGATTTATGACTCAAGACTTGACTCAAATTAGTGATTTATGACTCGAGACTTGACTCAAATTAGTGATTTATGACTCGAGACTTGACTCAAATTAGTGATTTATGACTCGAGACTTGACTCAAATTAGTGATTTATGACTCGAGACTTGACTCAAATTAGTGATTTATGACTCGAGACTTGACTCGGACTAGTGATTTATGACTCGAGACTTGACTCAAATTAGTGATTTATGACTCGAGACTTGACTCGGACTAGTGATTTATGACTCGAGACTTGACTCAAATTAGTGATTTATGACTCGAGACTTGACTCAAATTAGTTATTTATGACTCGAGACTTGACTCGGACTAGAGATTTATGACTCGAGACTTGACTCGGACTAGTGATTTATGACTCGAGACTTGACTCGGACTAGTGATTTATGACTCGAGACTTGACTCAGACTAGTGATTTATAACTCGAGACTTGACTCGGACTAGTGATTTATGACTCGAGACTTGACTCGGACTAGTGATTTATGACTCGAGACTTGACTCGGACTAGTGATTTATGACTCGAGACTTGACTCGGACTAGTGATTTATGACTCGAGACTTGACTCGGACTAGTGATTTATGACTCGAGACTTGACTCGGACTAGTGATTTATGACTCGAGACTTGACTCGGACTAGAGATTTATGACTCGAAACTTGAGTCGGACTAATGATTTATGACTCGAGACTTGACTCTGACTAGTGATTTATGACTCGAGACTTGACTCGGACTAGAGATTTATGACTCGAAACTTGAGTCGGACTAATGATTTATGACTCGAGACTTGACTCGGACTAGTGATTTATGACTCGAGACTTGACTCGGACTAGAGATTTATGACTCGAAACTTGAGTCGGACTAATGATTTATGACTCGAGACTTGACTCTGACTAGTGATTTATGACTCGAGACTTGACTCTGACTAGTAATTTATGACTCGAGACTTGACTTGGACTAGGGATTTATGACTCGAGACTTGACTCTGACTAATGATTTATGACTCGAGTCTTGACTCTGACTAGTGATTTATGACTCGAGACTTGACTCGGACTAATGATTTATGACTCGAGACTTGACTCGGACTAATGATTTATGACTCGAGTCTTGACTCTGACTAGTGATTTATGACTCGAGACTTGACTCGGACTAGTGATTTATGACTCGAGACTTGACTCGGACTAGTGATTTATGACTCGAGACTTGACTCGGACTAGAGATTTATGACTCGAGACTTGACTCGGACTAGTGATTTATGACTCGAGACTTGACTCGGACTAGAGATTTATGACTCGAAACTTGAGTCGGACTAATGATTTATGACTTGAGACTTGACTCTGACTAGTGATTTATGACTCGAAACTTGAGTCGGACTAATGATTTATGACTTGAGACTTGACTCTGACTAGTGATTTATGACTCGAGACTTGACTGGGACTAGTGATTTATGACTCGAGTCTTGACTCTGACTAGTGATTTATGACTCGAGACTTGACTCTGACTAGTGATTTATGACTCGAGACTTGACTGGGACTAGTGATTTATGACTCGAGTCTTGACTCTGACTAGTGATTTATGACTCGAGACTTGACTCTGACTAGTGATTTATGACTCGAGACTTGACTGGGACTAGTGATTTATGACTCGAGTCTTGACTCTGACTAGTGATTTATGACTCGAGACTTGACTCGGACTAGTGATTTATGACTCGAGACTTGACTCGAACTAGTGATTTATGACTCGAGACTTGACTCGGACTAGAGATTTATGACTCGAAACTTGAGTCGGACTAGTGATTTATGACTCGAGACTTGACTCGGACTAGTGATTTATGACTCGAGACTTGACTCGAACTAGTGATTTATGACTCGAGACTTGACTCGGACTAGAGATTTATGACTCGAAACTTGAGTCGGACTAGTGATTTATGACTCGAGACTTGACTCGGACTAGTGATTTATGACTCGAGACTTGACTCGAACTAGTGATTTATGACTCGAGACTTGACTCGGACTAGAGATTTATGACTCGAAACTTGAGTCGGACTAGTGATTTATGACTCGAGACTTGACACAGACTAGTGATTTATGACTCGAGACTTGACTCGGACTAGTGATTTATGACTTGAAACTTAACTCGGACTAGTGATTTATGACTCGAGACTTGACTCGAACTAGTGATTTATGACTCGAGACTTGACTCGGACTAGAGATTTATGACTCGAAACTTGACTCGAACTAGTGATTTATGACTCGAGACTTGACTCGGACTAGTGATTTATGACTCGAGACTTGACTCGGACTAGTGATTTATGACTTGAAACTTAACTCGGACTAATGATTTATGACTCGAGTCTTGACTCTGACTAGTGATTAATGACTCGAGACTTGACTCGGACTAATGATTTATGACTCGAGACTTGACTCGGACTAATGATTTATGACTCGAGTCTTGACTCTGACTAGTGATTTATGACTCGAGACTTGACTCGGACTAGTGATTTATGACTCGAGACTTGACTCGGACTAGTGATTTATGACTCGAGACTTGACTCGGACTAGAGATTTATGACTCGAGACTTGACTCGGACTAGTGATTTATGACTCGAGACTTGACTCGGACTAGAGATTTATGACTCGAAACTTGAGTCGGACTAATGATTTATGACTCGAGACTTGACTCGGACTAGTGATTTATGACTCGAGACTTGACTCGAACTAGTGATTTATGACTCGAGACTTGACTCGGACTAGAGATTTATGACTCGAAACTTGAGTCGGACTAGTGATTTATGACTCGAGTTTTGAGTCGTACTAGTGATGTGTGACTCGACACTTGACTCGGACTAGTGATGTGTGACTCGACACTTGACTCGGACTAGTGATGTGTGACTCGACACTTGACTCGGACTAGTGATGTGTGACTCGACACTTGACTCGGACTAGTGATGTGTGACTCGACACTTGACTCGGACTAGTGATGTGTGACTCGACACTTGACTCGGACTAGTGATGTGTGACTCGACACTTGACTCGGACTAGTGATGTGTGACTCGACACTTGACTCGGACTAGTGATGTGTGACTCGAGACTTGACTCGGACTAGTGATGTGTGACTCGACACTTGACTCGGACTAGTGATGTGTGACTCGACACTTGACTCGGACTAGTGATGTGTGACTCGACACTTGACTCGGACTAGTGATGTGTGACTCGAGACTTGACTCGGACTAGTGATGTGTGACTCGACACTTGACTCGGACTAGTGATGTGTGACTCGACACCTGACTCGGACTAGTGATGTGTGACTCGACACTTGACTCGGACTAGTGATGTGTGACTCGACACTTGACTCGGACTAGTGATGTGTGACTCGACACTTGACTCGGACTAGTGATGTGTGACGAACAAAACAACAAGAGAAAGGAAAAGAGAAATCAAGAATGGTGACAAAGATGAGTAGAAATGAAGAGATAAGAGCAGGATGTGTGATGACACTGTTCAATATTGTGATGATGATATGACTTGTGATGAAGAAGAACATGTTTCAGTTTTCATACAGTTCCTGATGTGTTTATCACACATGCTCACATCACCATGAACATTACCCTGCATTGAAATCTAGAAACAGAACAAGTTAGAACATCACAAGTGTCACTCAAATGTCTTTGAATGTATTTGAGATCAGTAAATATGTGTCAACATACTGAACAGCACGACCCCAGCAGAAGTCAAAATAAACAAAGTTCAAGTGTCAGAACCTGCTGAAGACTGATGTCACTTAGAATCAGCTGCTTCATTGAAGAACAAACTGAAGACAAAACTTTGACTCTCTGGAGTCTCACCTCTGACTTTCACATTTCAGCTCTGAAGCTGTAGAAATGATGTTCTGACCTGAGAGTCTCCAGGTGACAGTGTGGACTCTTCAGTCCAGCAGACAGCAGCTCCACTCCTGGATCCTGCAGGTTGAAGTTGTAACTCAGGTCCAGTTGAGTCAGACTAGAGGACGGAGAGCTGAGGACTGAGGACAGAAGTGAACAACTTCTCTCTGTCAGTCCACATAAGTTCAGCCTGTGAAAGAGACGAGTGTCGTCAACAAGTGACTTTTTCTCTATTTTGACTTGAAAGACTTGATTTGAGGAAACACTGAACTCTTTACATTCATAAGATCATCACATGATTGTGTGAATATTTGAAGACTTTTCTATCAATCAGGATCAACTTGATCAAACACATGAAATAATGATGTTTTCATCAGTTCAACACTTTCCTGACTTTGTTTCATTATTTATAAAAGTGTCACATGATACACAGAGACTGTTGTGAGAGGATTGATGTTGTTTTTATACCAGAAACAAACACAAGAGAAGAAGAAAAACTAAAGTCACAATAGAAATAAATGAATAAAAGTCATGAGAAAAACAAAGATGTTTGTAGATTATTTTTGAAGGTTGTTTATCAATCAATACATCGATCAACTTGTTTTCATCTGGTGACACCTTTTATTTGTGATTCATGAAAATGTCTCAATTGAAGATTTCTATCAAGTTTTCTTTCTATAAACTTGTTATTTTCTACTTCTAATTATGTTTCCATTCATCAAAGTCTTCAAAGTTTCCCTCCATCATTGTTCAAACATGTGTCGTTTCTTTAAATCTCCAGGTTTCAAATGTTTTCTCTGTATTTCCAGGTTTGAATATGGAGGCCTGCGAGGGTCAAATCAAGAGTTTACTCACCTTTTCATTGATATTTGGAAATAATCTCCTTCCATGTTTCAAGACAATACTTTTGGCAGAGATGGAGACTCGAGTCACACCTATGACTCGTGACTGAGACTCGGAATTTGTGACTCGAGTCAACTGGGACTTATTTATAGTGACTCGACTCATACTAGTTATTTGTGACTCAAGTGTCGACTAGGACTAGTGATTTATGACTTAAGACTTGACCTAAACTAGTGATTTGTGACTCAAACCTGAGTCGTCCTTGTGATTTTGGGCTTGAGAGTCGACTCAGATTCTGGATCTGTTACTTGAGACTTGACTCGGACTAGTTATTTGTCTCTTCAGTGTTCACTGGGACTAGGAATGTGTGACTTGATATGAGAATTAACTTTAACTTGTGACTCGACACTTGAATCGGACTTGTAACTATAAACTTGACTCAGACTCGTGTTCTCTGACTCAAGACTTGACTCGGACTGGTGATTTGTAATTCGAAACTTGCCCCCAATGAGTTATTTCTGACTAGAGAGTCGACTCAGACAAGTTATTAGTGACTCGACACTTGACCTGGAATAGTGATGTGTGACTCGAGAGTCAAATCCTACTAGTTACTTGCGACTCAAGAGTCGACTTGAACTTGTGATTTGTGACTCGAGAGTTGATTCATGCTAGTGATTTATGACTCGAGAGTCGACTCCTCTAATTGATTTGTGACTTGAACTCAGGATTATTTACTAAAGACTCGACTTGACAAAACTCTCTGGAGTCTCACCTCTGACTTTCACATTTCAGCTCTGAAGCTGTAGAAATGATGTTCTGACCTGAGAGTCTCCAGGTGACAGTGTGGACTCTTCAGTCCAGCAGACAGCAGCTCCACTCCTGGATCCTTCAGGTCGAAGTTTCTACTCAGGTCTAGTTGAGTCAGACTAGAGGACGGAGAGCTGAGGACTGAGGACAGAAGTGAACAACTTCTCTCTGTCAGTTTACAGTCTCTCAGCCTGAAAAAAATGAAACAGGAAATCAAACGTTGATGTTTATATCTTCAGAGATGTTCCAATGATCCACTTACAGAACTTTATGTGAAGCTTGAACCATCGGCAGAAGCCTCTCAAGAACCTCCTCTGAAGCAGAGTATTTCTTCAGGTCAAACTCGTCCAGATGTTCCTCTGAGGACAGTAAGATGAAGGCCAGGGTGGACCATTGAGCAGGAGACAGTTGATCTGTGGAGAGACGTCCTGATCTCAGCTGCTGTTGGACCTCCTCCACCAGAGAAGTGTCCTTCACTTCATTCAGACAGTGGAACAGGTTGATGATTCTCTCTGGAGACACATTCTCACTGATCTTCTTCTTAATGAGCTTTGCTGTGTCCTGATTGGTCCAAGAGCTTCTTCCTGTTTGTTTCAATAAACCTGTCAGGAGACTCTGGCTGGTCTGCAGAGAAAGACCCAGAAGGAAGCGCAGGAACAAGTCCAGATGTCCATTTGGACTTTCTACAGCATCATTGATTTCTTTCTGGTAGAACTTTTCTATGTCAACGATTCTTGACTGCAGGTTGACTTCAGAGTTGAAGAACTTCTGGTGAACATGAAGAGCAGCCAGAAACTCCTGAAGACTCAGGTGGATGAAGCAGAACATCTGGTCCTGGTACAGTCCTCTCTCCTCTCTGAAGATCTGAGTGAAGACTCCTGAGTGAAGTGAAGCAGCTGTGATGTCGATGTCACTCTCTGTCAGGTCTGATTCATAGAAGACCAAGTTTCCTTTCTTCAGGTGCTCAAAAGCCAGTTTTCCCAGAGACTCCATCATCTTGCTGCTCTCAGGATCCCAAACTGTGTCTGTCCAAGCTGCTCCATGGTACTTCAGCTTCTTGACTTTGGACAGAACCACCAGGAAGTAGATGAACATCTCAGTCAGGGTGTTGGGCAGCTGTCCTGTGTCTCCGCTCTTCAACATGTCCTCCAGAACTGTGGCAGTGATCCAGCAGAAGATCGGGATGTGACACATGATGTGGAGGCTTCGGGAGTTCTTGATGTGAGAGATGATGGTGCTGGTCTGCTCCTCATCACTGGACCTCTTCCTGAAGTACTCCTCCTTCTGGAGGTCAGTGAACCCTCTGACCTCTGTCACCATGTCCACACACTCAGGAGGGATCTGATTGGCTGCTGCAGGTCGTGTGGTCATCCAGAGACGAGCTGAGGGAAGAAGATTCCCTCTGATGAGGTTTGTCAGGAGGACGTCTACTGAGGTGGACTCTGTAGCTGCTGTGAGGACCCGACTGTTGAGGAAGTCCAGAGGGAGTCGACACTCGTCCAGACCGTCAAGGATGAACAGAACCTGGAGTCCTTCAAAACTGCTGAGATCTTTGGTTTCAGGAAAGAAAAGATGAACAAGTTCCACCAAACTCAACTTCTTCTCTTTCAGCAGGTTCAGCTCTCTGAAGGTGAAAGGAAACATGAAGTGGAAGTTCTGGTGAGCTTTGCCTTCAGTCCAGTCCAGAGTGACCTTCTGTGTCAGGAGGGTCTTCCCAATTCCAGCCACGCCCTTCGTCAGCAGGCTCCTGATTGGTGGGTCTCTCTCAGGTGAGGCTTTAAAGAGGTCTTCTTGTCTGATGGTGGTTTCTGGTCTGGTCTGGTTCCTGGTGGCTGCTTCGATCTGTCGGACCTCGTGCTCCTGGTTGACCTGGTCTGTGCCCCCCTCAGTGATGTAGAGCTCCGTGTAGATCTGATTCAGAGGAGCAGAGTTTCCTGCTTTAGCGACCCCCTCAGACACACTGTGGAACTTCTTCTTCAGGCTCCTCTTCAGCAGTCGTTGAATCTTTTCTACACGACTTCCTGAAGAAGAGAAGTCACATGAGTCACAAGATTCTAAAAGCTGAAGATCAATCTTCTCAGCAGCTGCAGGAATTTCAATCTCGAATGTTCTAATAGATTCAAGACTTCATTTTCAGCAGGTTGAAGGTTCAAATCCTCTTACTTCCCCACAGAAGACCAGCAAGCTCCTCCTGCTTCATGCTCCTCAGGAGGTTCAGGATGATCTTCAGGAAAGCTTCTCTGTTGCTCCTCATCTGCTCCTCTTCACACTTCAACTGCTCCTCTTCCTCATCATCCAGGTGTTTCTGCTCACCTGGTCTGAGAAACTTCTTCACTCTCTCCAGTTCCTCCTTCACCAGGGTCATGACCTTGTCCTCCAGCAGCTGAAACACAAACATGTGACTTGATCATGTGACCTACAGAGGTCACCAGAGGTATGTCTCAGTCCAAGTCTAACCAGGACCTGTTGAGCAATACTTTCTTCAAGAGTAGGACCAGAGAGTCTGAGTCACATTCAAATCTCATCTTCTCTCTAAAACTAAACAAGAGTCTCAGCCACACCAGACCTTCTACTTCATGTATGAAGCTGACAGGTGGAGTTGTCCAGGATCAGAGCTTCATGAAGCAGCAGAAGCAGCTGACTGGTGAGTTAGCAGCTGTTGTAGTCAGCAGGTGAGGCTGAAGAACATACCTGAAGTGTGGAGTCCACATCTGTCTGATGCTGCTGGACACACTGGAGACTGAGAACATCCGAGACCTGCTGATCCTCTCTGTGAAGAACATCAGGCCGTCAATAAGTTCTGTCTACTTCTACAAGGACACCAATGATCTGAGCAAGACTCTGACTCTTCCATGTGCAGACCACCTAAGATAGAATCTTCCACATTCATGGAAAACCAGGTGAAACACAAGTTTGTCTCACACTTCAGTCGTGATTTCATTCTCATGGCTGCAGTTTGTTGCTTCTTCTCTTGTGAGTCGACTTTCCTCCACGACTGTCTGCAGCACTTTTGACGAGCAGTTCGTGAAGCTCAATAAAAGAGAAGTTTTGAGCTGCATTGACTCATGAACATCTTCAGTTGAAGTCACCAAGAGTCACTAACTGCTGATAGAAACACACACAGCTGTGAGTGAAAGAATGATTGTTGAGGATCAACTAACAGTCTTTGACGACTCAAACATTCCCTCAATCATTGAATCAGTGACTCTTAAATCACTTGAAGTATTTTCTCTTATCAGTGACCTTCAACTGAGGCGCTCATATGATCCACGTGAATGTTGCATCACAAGAAAAACACTCAAATCAAACTTGACTTTTGATGAATATTTCATCACGTTTGTTGTGTGTCAAGTTTCACAAGACTTCAGGTGGAGGAGAAGAAAAGTAGTTGCACTATTTAGAATTCTTCTTCTTGACTCAACAACTGAAGAGACTGTTGGTCGTCACATGATACAAACTTCTTCAACAACGGATGAACACACAAGTTGCAGTGAGAAAATGATTCCAGTACTTAAAGCGCTGACAATATTTACTGATTTAGCTTCCAACAGGGAGGATGAGCTCCATGCACTGTTTCTTTTTTTGTTGGCCGTCAATGAGTTCTGTCTACTTCTACAAGGACACCACTACAACTCGTCACTTCCACCCCCACACTGGAACTCTCTCTCCCTCTTTACAGCTCAGCTCAAAACCACCTGTATTGTGTGATTTTATTGTATTTGTGATTTTATTTTGCAGCGACCTTGAGTCTCCTGAGAGGTGGTTTTAAATAAGATTTATTATTATTATTATTTTCTTCTTCCTCTCATGTGTATAGATATACTGTATAGTTTTCTCTGCATATTTAAATAACTACTAGATGTTCTCGTGTTGCTCCTGTTGTCTCTCACCTCTGATGCTTCTGTTCACCTTTGAAGTCAATTGCTCTTCCCATAGACCAGTCACTCTTCAGAGACACACAGCTGGGAGCAGGTCCAGGTCCAGGTCCAGGTCCAGGTCCAGGTCCAGGTCCAGGTCCAGCAGATGTACGTAGCTTTGATCTGAACACACACAAGTAGCAGTAAGAAAATGTTTCCAGTATTTGAAGGTGTGATGCGTTACGACCCCCACTGATCAGATTTAGCCTCTAACAGAAAAGGTGAGCTCCAAGTACCGTAACTTTGGTTGTTTTGTTTGGATGTTTTAAAAACCTAACATTAAAAACCTAACTCATTGTTGCAAAATGATGAGATTTTTGCTCGGCCTACTTGCCCATGAGTGGCTTTTCCTTGTGTTGCCCTTTTGTTTCTGTGAGCCAGTATTTAAGTTGATTATTATTATTATTATTATTATTATTCAAAAGTGTTAAAACTAAGATGTGTTATTCCTTTTTTTTCTTATTTCTTTTGGAATAGAGGGGAGATTCATCAACGAACGCATGTCACTCGCACGGTTGCACAAGGTGAAAGTAAGTGGTCCACACGTGTCACTTGTCCGTGAGCGGTTGCGCGCATCGTACGTGGTAAGAGAGTTATATGTGCTTTTAATGTACGATCCCAGTGCGATTGTTGTTACACGTTATTGTACGGATGTCCCAATTAGCAGTGTGCAAAAATGTAGTGCGCAATGAGCACTCAACTGTGCACTCAAATGGCCGGAAAATTGAGTGTGGATCGATTCCACCTGTAACCCACTGTTTACACTGAGTGATGTGCTTTGTGTTGTGCTTGATTTAAATGTATTATATTCAAATGATGAACCCTTTAACTTATCATTGAATATTTATTTTCGGTGATGGCATGACTGTCAGCTGAGACTGGGACTTTTTAAACAATGTTTTACAGCGTGACACAGCGAGTTTTTGATGGAGGACAACGGCGATCCGAGGGTGTGAACAACAGAATCAAGCATTGGTGATTGTTCTGTCAGACAGTCGAGACCAAGCGTCCAGAGCAGAGTTAAAGAGTTTGGCGGTATTGCGCAACTCGCGTAACAACTTGTTGACGTCTCACAGCTGACAGGATCGCCAACACCACCTGAAGCCGGTTAGCTGGATAAGCTAACCAACCACCTCCAAGTCCCCTCGACTAGGAACCCGCGTCGATCCACCAGATGCTCAGGTACCTTTTTATTTACTGGCTTTGCGAAGCGAAGCGGCCTCATCGTTTTTGGACTCAACGCACCCGAGCGACGATTCAGGCCTGCAACGTTTATTTTGAATACTGATGGACAAACTGGTGACTATTTTGAGTTTGCACTGCTTTATCAAGTCACATCTTTAGTTTAAATTGATTGTGGGGTTTTGTGTGCCTTTGTCTATTATAAGTAAATTGGCGAATTCTGGGTCCTGCATTCTACTAGGTAGAGCAGGATCGCTACACACCCTTAACAGCCGCCATCTTAGTGACGTAGATGAAGCTAAACTGAAACTACGTCACTGACGACGCATCTTTGGAGCAGATACCGACGTAAATGTCTAGAGAAAACACTCATTTTACCACAAAACAACAGTAATCAATTTTCAAAAAAGTGCTGTCAAGTGTCGTTGATAGTGTTCTAACAGGCCTGGATGCTTTAACAGTTTTTTCTCCCGACAACAGCCAGGTGGAAAAATAAAAAACACTGAACACTGCAAAAAATCACGAGACACTTCCTCACCTTAATCACATGCAATGTTCTGTGGTGAATGTAAAACAAATATTTAAGTGCAATACTGCAAACACTGCTTTAATTCTCTCCCTCTCTGTCTCTCTTTCCTTCTTCCTCTCATGTGTAAAGATATACTGTATAGTTTTCTCTGCATATTTAAATAACTACTAGATGTTCTCATGTTGCTCCTGTTGTCTCTCACCTCTGATGCTTCTGTTCACCTTTGAAGTTAAATATTCTTCCCATAGACGCGTCACTCTTCAGAGACACACAGCTGGGAGCAGGTCCAGGTCCAGGTCCAGGTCCAGGTCCAGGTCCAGCAGATGTACGTAGCTTTGATCTGAAAACACACAAGTTTCAGTGAGAAAATGATTCCAGTATTTGAAGGTCTGACAGGAGAAGTGATCTTCTCACCTCTGAGCTCTGGTCTGACTGTCATGGTCTTCACCCTGAAGTTTTTTAGAGGGAGGATCTTCCTCCTCTGTGTCCACACCTGCACACAAACACAACAGCATCATGGATCTGAATGTTTGAGTCACTTGTTTAAACACAACATTCTTTGTTCCACTTCAATTTGTTTTATTTCTTTTTTGCATGTTATCATTAATTCAATCAACACATTATCACGATGAAGATTCATTCATTCACCTCATGACCAAACTGTTGATTCATTCATTCACCTCACGACCAAACTGTTGATTCATTCATTCACCTCACGACCAAACTGTTGATTCATTCATTCACCTCACGACCACACTCTTGATTCATTTATTCACCTCACGACCAAACTGTTGATTCATTCATTCACCTCACGACCACACTCTTGATTCATTTATTCACCTCACGACCAAACTGTTGATTCATTCATTCACCTCACGACCACACTCTTGATTCATTCATTCACCTCACGACCAAACTGTTGATTCATTCATTCACCTCACGACCACACTCTTGATTCATTTATTCACCTCACGACCAAACTGTTGATTCATTCATTCACCTCACGACCATACTCTTGATTCATTCATTCACCTCACGACCAAACTGTTGATTCATTCATTCATCTCACGACCACACACTTGATTCATTCATTCACCTCACGACCACACGCTTGATTCATTCATTCACCTCCCGACCAGACTCTTGATTCATTCATTCACCTCACGACCACACTCTTGATTCATTCATTCACCTCAAGACCACAGTTTTGGTTCATTTATTCACCTCACGACCACATTCTTGGTTAATTCATTCACCTCACGACCACACTCTTGATTCATTTATTCACCTCACGACCACACTCTTGATTAATTCATTCACCTCACGACCAAACTGTTGATTCATTCATTCATCTCACGACCACACTCTTGATTCATTCATTCACCTCACGACCACACTCTTGATTCATTCATTCACCTCCTGACCAGACTCTTGATTCATTCATTCACCTCACGACCACACTCTTGATTCATTCATTCACCTCACGACCACACTCTTGATTCATTTATTCACCTCACAACCACACTCTTGATTAATTCATTCACCTCAAGGCCACAATCTTGATTCATTCATTCACCTCACGACCACACTTTTGATTCATTTATTCACCTCAAGGCCACAATCTTGATTCATTCATTCACTTCACGACCACACTCTTGATTCATTCATTCACTCTTGCTGGGCAGACATGATAGATTGTAGACGGTGAGAAAGTCACTGACCTGTGAGCAGCTCTCTGCTCTGAAGACTTGTGTCCATGTTTGTAGATGAAACTTCCAGGTGAGCTCAGCTCCTTCTGATCCAGACTCAGGGAAACACTGATCGATGAAAACGCCCGTGAGTGAGGGGGTGTGTCCTGTCAGAGACCAACAGTGCAACATTGTTTGTTGATTCACACGGTTACAATATGAAAACAAAACATTTACCACGAGGGTCAAGACGTCTCTGTTTTACACTTTTTTGTCAAAATGTTCAAGTAGAGGAAAGAATCCAGGAGTGGTCACGAGAGCTTCAACATGAGGGCCATTGAGATTAATAATCTAATCCACCCCGATATTAATGTATTTTTAATTTAACCCTATCACTGTCTTTGTAAAATAGATGTACTTTATTGATTAATTTTAACAAAATACCATAGCAGACATTGATATAAACCCAGTATAATCATTTCAAGTACAAAAGTGAAATAGTGGACGTCATTAAAATAGATAAAACACACTTCTACTCTTACACTCAATGTGACTCTTATATGGAGGTTCACAGCAAACTAAACTCTCATCTGAACCACATCCTTCAAGAACAGGCACCAGAGTAAAGTTAGTCAAATGGTGGATATTGGACATATATTCAATGCACCAGATCGGAGTCTCTCACTTGAAGCACTTCTACTTCAGTACGTGTCAGTTAGGGACCGTCAACAAATTCAATGTCATTTTTGTAATATCATTTTTCAATTGCTTCCTAGAAATGTGACCTATTGATGTCAGATCAACTTTAAATCTTAGGGGGACACATGATACATAAAGATGACTGACTTATATTACAGCAAGATTAATAACTTGTATTCATTAATATTAGTACATGTTTCTGCAATTAGCGCTTGGACTCACTAGTAATTGGCGGGGTTCGAATTTAACACATAACTTGCCGCGACCGTCCTCCACATTTGCCGTAATGCCCTGAAAAATATACCTGAGCAACAAGTTGCCGTGAGAGCCCTTGGTTTTTAATTTGTTAATAAATACTGGTAGCGTTATTGTTTTGCCGAATGAACATAATTAAATCTTCCCGACTTGACTGTTATTTAACATTTTCAACTGTTCAAAATCTAACGGTAAAAGGTAAACAACATGGGTTCAGCCATTTTGGAAGCTTGTATCAAAGGTCAACCGACGACAGAAACAGTGAACGGCTCCGAGTGATACACTCGTTACATCAGCGTCTCCAAGGAGGTCAGGAGGTCAATGTTGGTCGGGCAGCCAACTTGAAAATGCCGAGCAAGGAAAAGGTGAAAAAAGGAAAGACGAGGAATTACAGGCTGTTGGGAAAAAAATGTAGCAAAATACACAACTTGTTTAGGTTTATTTCATTGTTTCAAAGTATTTAGTGGTTCGTTTGCCCTCGAAACTTGCTTCCTAAACCTGTCGATGTAGTTTATGTGTGTGTTTATTTTGATTCGTGGCTGTCAGCGACAAAGTGTGTAACATACGTGGATTTGAATATTTTTTGTAAACATTGAATACAAGCTGCACATGAAAACTATAATATTTATGGTATGATAATTGCATGGTGTTTTATATATTTGTTTATAATTTCCTCTACAATATATCTATATCTACATCTACATCTATACATATAGATATATTGAGGGACTTCGTGAAGATTTGTTGTAATACATATTTGTTATAAATGAATAATTACTAGCAGTATTAGCACAAGATGTTAATGCATAGCTGATATGATAAAATGATCTTATGTCAAACCCGAGTGCATTATTTAAAAATGTTATTGCATTATTTGTTGTAAGTAAAATAAATGACTAAAGAAATATATATTGAAGTTGTCATTTTACTTTTTTGTTGTTTTCAATAGGTGTTAACAAGAGCATGATACACTATATATATATCTATAGATATATATATATATATATATATATATATATATATATATATCTATATATACACACATTAGCTTTGGTGCCGCTACTTCGAAAGAAATGTTTGCGTTGGTGCCCTAAAACGTGTACTCTTCTTTAAGGCAACACTTTGACTTTGGCCTTGACCTTAAAAAGTTTAAATTCAAAGCCTGATTTGGACTTGAGGATCGGCACACACCCATGCTGGGGCCGGTTTCATATTAAAGTAAAATTCATGTTACTTTGGATTAGAAGTTCTCAGCTGTACTTCAGATCGTTCCTACACACTGAGGAAAACAAAACAAATCCTCACATGATGCCAGCAAGTCTCCATTCAAAGACGAGATCTGCGACAAAGTCACGAGTTAAGCCGAGTCGAGAAATCTTCTATCATGATATGGATGATCTTATATCACCATTAGATTTACCACGATATAGATTTTCAGAGAATAATATACAAATATTGTCCAACATACACAGAAACTTCTACATTTTTCTCTCCCTGTGTTTGAAACCATGTTGTCATGGTTAATGTCAGTAGTGGATACAAATACTAGTACATTAGATACTTCAATACCGATTCTTAACTATGATTAAAGAAAATGACCCAGTACTTTTTAGTTCACAACTTTATTAAATAACAATAACAATCAATTTTATTATGTTTCTTTCTTTATCTTTACAACATTTATTCCTTTATCTTTATCACTGTTTTATGTGACGTGTGCAGATACAGTATATTTATCTTTATGAGATGTATTTATTTATCTGTCATTTAATGTTTGTTTGTTTTAGTGAAGATACATTTTTTCATTTCTTTATATTTATTTGTTCATCTGCCGTTCATTGTTTTGTTTCTTTTAGTTTGCTATGTGCAGTTATATTTTATTCTAGATCTTTATAATATTTATTCGTCCTTAAATGTTTTATTTGTTCGTTTGTGTTCTGCTGACATGTTGACGGTCAATCTGGAGAGTTAGGTTTTCAATAACTTCTGAAACAGACGCGGTTCTACCCTGAAAACAGAAAGAGAACATGTATTGTTAAATGAAAGAAAATACATTTAACAACAATAAAACCCAGCGTGGTTGTGAGGAAAAGTTTTCTTCCTGCGTTTCCTTTGGAATGTCAGTGTTATAATCACAAATGTCCATTTCTTCTTCATCCTCCATCATAGGTGAAAACAACTCTGTTTCATTGAGGAGGAAAAAAAGCACAATTGACATACTTGGTGTTTTCAAATGAACAATACTTTGAAACTGTGATTTAAGAAGTAACAATACCTGTAACTTGTAGTTTTCCTAACATTCTCTGTTGTTCCTCCTCCCCCGGTTTGCAAGATGGAAAGTATGTCATTTGACATGCGAGTCATTCAGAGGCAGTAAGT
>NC_141820.1:5766340-5773840 GCF_982586985.1 Callionymus lyra | reverse complement strand
CAGCCTGACCGTCCCCGTGGAGCGAAGGCGCAGGGTGAGGCCAGGGCTGCTGCCGTCTTGTATGTCCAGCCGGGCCCCGCACACTAGGGGCTCCTCCAGGAGCCAGAAGAGAGAGGCTGCAGGCCCCAGTCTGTCCAATTTAAAAAGTGTCCACGCTTTAAAAACACCATGATAAAAAGGAGGCAAGTTACACGCACGATAAAAAACACAATTCAATAAAAACAAAGACTTGTCTAAAACGAGGTCTGCTATCCTCCTTAAAATGATGCTTGTGACCTCCAGACGACATCATCACAGCAGGAAAGGTAACGCTGTACAAACTGCAGCCTGAAAGCTGCTGCCCTGCTCTCCAGGTGTATTAAGCCCTGCCCCCCCTCTTCTTTTGGCAGGTACAGTACACTCTGGGGAACCCAATGCAGCTTATCCCAGAAAAAGTTCAAGAGGACTATTTGAATTTTTTGCAGCAGCCCAGCAGGGGGTTCTAGGCACTTGAGCCTGTGCCACAGGGTGGACGCTACCAGGTTGTTGATGATGAGAACCCTCCCTCTGTATGACATGTGGGGAAGCAGCCACCTCCACTTTGCCAGCTTCCCCTCCACCTTTTCTATCACACCCTCCCATTTCTTTTTCTCAGTTTGTTCATCCCCCAGATGAACCCCCAGGTATCTGAAGCCTCCCCTCTTCCAGGTCAGCCCCCCCGGCAGCTGAGGCAGACCAGCAGCCCACTTCCCAACTGCCAGCGCCTCGCTCTTTGCCCAATTCACCTTGGCAGCTGAGAGTTTTCCAAAGATTTCAACAATTTTACCCAGTTTTTCAATGTCATCTTGATTTTTTATAAAAATGATGATGTCATCTGCGTAGGCTGATGATATAAAATTTGTACTGATGTCAGGTAAAAACAAGCCGTCAATAAAACCACGAACATTTTGCAACATTGGTTCTATGGACAGTGAATACAACATACCTGACATGGCGCAGCCTTGTCTAATACCTCTTTGTACATTAAAAGGTTTGCATAGACCACCATTTATCTTCAGCACACCCTCAATGCTCTCGTACAGGACTTTTATATTAGCTATCAGACCTGGGTTGAGGCCGTACCTTTGTAAAACTTTCCAAAGGTAGCGGTGCTCAACCCGATCAAAAGCCTTTTCCTGGTCTAACGACACCAGACCAGCATCTAAGCCCAAGGAACCGGAGGCTTCCAAAATATCTCTAATTAATGACACATTGTCAACAATAGACCTGCCAGGCACACAGTAAGTCTGAGTTCGGTGGATGAGCTGCCCCATCACTTTCTTCAGCCGGTTGGCCAGGGCTTTGGACAGCAGCTTGTAGTCAGAGCACAGCAGTGAGACGGGTCGCCAGTTCTTTATCTGCTGCAGGTCTCCCTTCTTAGGCAGCAGCGTCAGCACTGCCCTCCTGCAGCTCTGGGTGAGAGAGAGCTCTTCAAAACTCTCGGAGAAGACCCCCAGCAAATCGTCTTTCAGCTCAGTCCAGAAAGCCTTATAAAACTCTGACGGCAGACCATCTATGCCGGGGGCCTTACCCCCCTGCACACTCTGCAAGGCCGCGAATAGCTCCGCCTCAGTCAGGGGCCCCTCCAGCTCTTTGTTGGTCTCTTCTGACACTGTGGGCAGGTCTCAACAGAATGTGTTAAAAGCAGCATCATCCTCCTGGTACTCACTGCTGTAAAGCTTCACATAGAACTCCACCGCTCTGCTCCTGATGGCTGCAGTGTGTGTGAGCGTCTGTCCATCCTCTGCCTGCAGCGAGTGCATCTGCCTGCTCTGTCCATTCCTCTGCTCCAGGCCGAAGAAAAACTTGGAGGGGGAATCCATTAGCGCAGCACTCTGGAAACGAGACCGGACTAGCGCCCCCTGCGCTCTGACGTCCAGCAGGTCTGCCAGCACGGCTTTCTTGGACTTGAGGTTTTCAATACGACCTTCATCTGCTGTGGACTGTGAGGAACTCTGCAGCTCCACTATATCTACCTCCAGATCTTTGATAGACTTGGCCATATCACGAGAAACATTGAGAGTGTGCTGCTGACAAAGCTGCTTTATCTGTACTTTGCCATGGTCCCACCATTGTTTCAAACAACTAAAATCCCCCTTCCTCTCTCTAAAACCTCTCCAAAAATAAATAAAAACCTCTCTAAAATGTGCATCTAAAAGCAAAGTGGTGTTAAAATGCCAGTAGGCAGACTTACTCTTAAGATTTTTAATAAAAACCTCACATAAAACCATGGAATGGTCCGAGAAGCCCACTGGACATATACTACACCTCTTAAAGATGCTCAAGTGCTGCGTAAAACAATAAAACCTGTCTAACCTCGCTAAAGATAAAACACGTTCTCTGCTGTGGACCCAAGTGTACTGTCTTATATTGTGGTGGATTTTTCTCCATACGTCACTCAGACTGTGAGTGTTTATGAGAGTTAGCATCGCCTTCTGAGAAGGTGCATGTGGTTCTGGGTGGTTTCTATCACATGTATGATTTGCTGTGCAGTTAAAATCCCCTCCTAAAAACAAATAGTCCTCTGGCTCACACTGCTTTAGAACCAAACTGAGTTCGTTTAAAAAGAGAACTCTGCCAGGGCCAGAAATAGGGGCATACACATTAATAAAAACAATATTAAAACGCTCATACTGTGCTTTTACCACAAGCAATCTCCCCTGCACTCGCTCCTCCACCACATGAGAGACCGGAATAAAATCTCTTGAAAAAAGGAGAGCTTAAAATGACCTGCCCGTCAAACTCCCTCCTCCAGTCTGTTTCATTCAAAACATCACTATGGGTCTCTTGTAACATCATAACATTCATTTTTTTCAATTTAAACATCTCAAAAATGCAAGCCCTCTTCTTCACATCTCTCGCTCCATTGACATTGAGTGTGGAAAGTTTAAAGTGACTCATTAAAACAGCTGTTAAAAGACACACTGCTTTATGTACTCTGTGAGACGCTATCATTTAGCTGTTTTCTTATTTTCTTTCCCATTGTCTTCAGCCTGTAATATTCTGTGTCAGTGAACCCTCCTTCCCCTCTCATTCTCATCTGAGATTCTACAGAGAGCAACAGCAATTGTACATCTGCAAAGTATTCTTTATACTGGGGATTCCTCATGTTTTTGGTCTCTTGCAAAAAAGCACTTATACTCTTTACGGAGTACATTTCTTCTAGCTGTGAAGCAGAAGGAATTTGTGAGTCAGTGAGGGGCTGAGTGTCTGTGCCACAGTCCTCCATCTCCTCTTCCTCTTCACTAGACTCCTTCTCCTCATCACTGCATTCTGAGTCGGTCTGTTCCTCCTGCTCCCCACTGGCTGCTTGTTTTTTTGCCTTAGAGCCACATGTTTCCACCTGTTTTCTTTTTAGATGGGGAGCCTTACACAGGTTGTCTTCCTCCTCCATCACCCCATCCTCACTGTCATGCTCTGCTGCAGCAGAGATGAGTTCAGCCACTACACTCCCTGCTTGTTCTGTGCTACTATTGTTCCCCTCCTCCTGAACAATACACTCACTCTGTTTGTCACTGTCAACAGTTTCAACACACACATTTTTATCAACAACTCTTTGAGTTGCATGTTTTGGGCTCTCACCACACTGTATTTTTGTTGCAACATTTTCTGTCTCAGTGTTTACATTGTTTTGCAGGTTACTCTCCACATTTGTAAGCTCCTGCGCTCCAGTGTGTGTTGAAGAGCCGGCTGTAGGCTCAGCTGCTGGAGCCACAGCAGGCTCAGCCCGCCTTCCAGGGGCTTTTTCTGGGCAAGCTCGCACCAAATGTCCCTCCTTGCCGCAGGCAAAGCACTTCAGGGTCCCGGAATTCACAAAGACTGCATAGTCAAAGTCTTCAACTTTTAAATTGAAAACTAAATTCAGTTCACAGTCTTTTTTGGGTAAAATCATATGTACTTGCCGTCTATGAGATACGACATGTCGCAGCAGGGGGGACTTGCATCCCGATGGCAGCTTCCTTATCGCCGAGACGATCTTCCCGTGTCTCGACAGCTCCCTGAGCAGGATCTCGTCTCCAATGAATGGCGGGATGTTGGAGATTGTAATCCGCGTTGCCGGTGTTGTGAGCGGGGACACGGAAACAAACGAATCTTTCACAATTACTCCTTTCTCCACCACCTTGTTAGCCTTGACCACACTGTCCACAAAGATCACGACTGCTCCGTTCATCCGCGCCGCGGATCTTATGCTGCTGTGCTCGATTATATCCGCCACTGCAAGGCTACAGTCTTCCACCGAGCACGGGAAAGTGGTGGCGATTTTAAAGCCGTGCATTCGGCTTAGTTCCCCGAAAGCAACCATGCTCCCGGGTCCTGGCGCACCGACCAGCAGCCGCTGGTCGATCGCGTGAAAAAAAGCACCAAACAAAAAAATTAAGTCCAAAAAAACATCGAAAAACACCACCAAAAACGTTCGCCCAACTATATTTACAAAAAAGAAACAAAAAGAAACTATGAGAAAAGTTTTCAAAACTCCTCACAATCCGCTCTCCGCAAACCCACTCCTTCCGCTCAGAGAGAGAGAGAGAGAGAGAGAGAGACAGAAAGAAAAAGAGAGAGAGAGAGAGAGACAGAGAGATAGAGACAGAGAGAGAGAGAGAGACAGAAAGAAAAAAAGAGAGAGACAGAGAGAGAGAGACAGAGAGAGAGAGAGACAGAAAGGAAAAGAGAGAGAGAGAGAGAGAGATAGAGACAGAGAGAGAGAGAGACAGAAAGAAAAAGAGAGAGAGAGAGAGAGACAGAGAGATAGAGACAGAGAGAGAGAGAGAGACAGAAAGAAAAAAAGAGAGAGAGAGAGAGACAGAGAGAGAGAGACAGAGAGAGAGAGAGACAGAAAGGAAAAGAGAGAGAGAGACAGAGATTTTTTTTTTTGATTTTTGAAAAAAACTTTATTTTTCAGTTTCTTTCAACAAGAGACACTTGTCACACAATCCTTTGTCCAGACAGAAAGACGCGTCATGAAATAAATAAATTAAAACACAGAGTTAAAAGAGAGCTTTCCCTCATTCACTGAACACACAGCTGTCGTGCAGCACCAAACATTTTCAAACTCTGCCAGCGTGTTCATCAGGCCATGGTATCTAAAATCAATTTGTATCCTGGCTTTTATCAGTGAGCGAAACATGTCTCTTAGTCCAAGGCCTGCCTCCCCCTCCACCTGATTTTTCCTTGTTTTGTAGATTGCCATCTTCGCCTGCCCCACCACATCATTTAAAAGACACCATTTCTTTGAATCTTTTTTTTTATATCCAGCACCACCAATAAAAGCAGCCTCCGACCACACCTCTCCACACATTAAAAACACAGCTTTTAAAATGTGGAATAAAACAATGAGTCTGTGACAATCAAGATAGCAGTGAATCAGGGTTTCAGCTTGGTCACAGAAAGGACAAGTCTCTAAAACAGTGGGGTTGATTTTAGAAATAAAAACATTGACGGCCAGCGCCCCCTGCAGGATCCTCCACTGCAGGTCTCCTGTCCTCTTGTTGAGTGGAAGCTTGTAGAAAAGCCTCCAGACTGGCGCCCGGCCCTGCAGCCTCTCTCTCCATACTGTGTCCCTGTTGGTGCTCAGTTTTCTCTTCTGTGTAGCCACCACACAGTATTTATATACTGTTTTCCCCGACAGCAGTTGTAAATCCACCAAGGACTTAGAGGTGCCCATTGTTTTGCCCAGCCCGCTCTGGTCCACGGACAGACTGAGGTCTGGGAACGGATCTCCCTGGTCCGGTACCTCCGCCCCGCTGCTGTACTCCCTCAGCATCTCATGCTCCTCTGCGCTCAGCCTGTTGCTCCACTGGTTCAGGATGTGTCTGGTGTGCCGGCTGGACCTCAGGCCCAGGAGAGAGGCCACAGCCTGCGTGTTGTGCAGCCCGGGCCCTGCCACGTCCACCACCTGCCTCAGCCTGACCGTCCCCGTGGAGCGAAGGCGCAGGGTGAGGCCAGGGCTGCTGCCGTCTTGTATGTCCAGCCGGGCCCCGCACACTAGGGGCTCCTCCAGGAGCCAGAAGAGAGAGGCTGCAGGCCCCAGTCTGTCCCATTTAAAAAGTGTCCACGCTTTAAAAACACCATGATAAAAAGGAGGCAAGTTACACGCACGATAAAAAACACAATTCAATAAAAACAAAGACTTGTCTAAAACGAGGTCTGCTATCCTCCTTAAAATGATGCTTGTGACCTCCAGACGACATCATCACAGCAGGAAAGGTAACGCTGTACAAACTGCAGCCTGAAAGCTGCTGCCCTGCTCTCCAGGTGTATTAAGCCCTGCCCCCCCTCTTCTTTTGGCAGGTACAGTACACTCTGGGGAACCCAATGCAGCTTATCCCAGAAAAAGTTCAAGAGGACTATTTGAATTTTTTGCAGCAGCCCAGCAGGGGGTTCTAGGCACTTGAGCCTGTGCCACAGGGTGGACGCTACCAGGTTGTTAATGACGAGAACCCTCCCTCTGTATGACATGTGGGGAAGCAGCCACCTCCACTTTGCCAGCTTCCCCTCCACCTTTTCTATCACACCCTCCCAGTTCTTTTTCTCAGTTTGTTCATCCCCCAGATGAACCCCCAGGTATCTGAAGCCTCCCCTCTTCCAGGTCAGCCCCCCCGGCAGCTGAGGCAGACCAGCAGCCCACTTCCCAACTGCCAGCGCCTCGCTCTTTGCCCAATTCACCTTGGCAGCTGAGAGTTTTCCAAAGATTTCAACAATTTTACCCAGTTTTTCAATGTCATCTTGATTTTTTATAAAAATGATGATGTCATCTGCGTAGGCTGATGATATAAAATTTGTACTGATGTCAGGTAAAAACAAGCCGTCAATAAAACCACGAACATTTTGCAACATTGGTTCTATGGACAGTGAATACAACATACCTGACATGGCGCAGCCTTGTCTAATACCTCTTTGTACCTTAAAAGGTTTGCATAGACCACCATTTATCTTCAGCACACCCTCAATGCTCTCGTACAGGACCTTTATATTAGCTATCAGACCTGGGTTGAGGCCGTACCTTTGTAAAACTTTCCAAAGGTAGCGGTGCTCAACCCGATCAAAAGCCTTTTCCTGGTCTAACGACACCAGACCAGCATCTAAGCCCAAGGAACCGGAGGCTTCCAAAATATCTCTAATTAATGACACATTGTCAACAATAGACCTGCCAGGCACACAGTAAGTCTGAGTTCGGTGGATGAGCTGCCCCATCACTTTCTTCAGCCGGTTGGCCAGGGCTTTGGACAGCAGCTTGTAGTCAGAGCACAGCAGTGAGACGGGTCGCCAGTTCTTTATCTGCTGCAGGTCTCCCTTCTTAGGCAGCAGCGTCAGCACTGCCCTCCTGCAGCTCTGGGTGAGAGAGAGCTCTTCAAAACTCTCGGAGAAGACCCCCAGCAAATCGTCTTTCAGCTCAGTCCAGAAAGCCTTATAAAACTCTGACGGCAGACCATCTATGCCGGGGGCCTTACCCCCCTGCACACTCTGCAAGGCCGCGAATAGCTC
>NC_141820.1:5648840-5761340 GCF_982586985.1 Callionymus lyra | reverse complement strand
TCCATTGACGGAGGATGATTGACAGGTGTCATTGCACCAAATCAGCCGGAGAGAAGATCTTTCCCAGAGTGTGTTTGTGGACTTTTTTATTTTTATAAAACATCTTTTTATTGATTTTCAGATATTAAGACATACATTTGAAACACACACACAAAATAAGTCAAATAAAAGGTATAATACAAAAACAAAGAAAGATCCCACCCTCCACCCCCGTAGAAAACCACCCCGCGGTCTCAGAAAACCAGACCCCCACCCACCTCTTAACAATCAGGGCTTGACAAAGACAGATGAATAAAATATAACAATGGTGAAAACATTCTTGTATATACATACACACACATAAAACGAATCAACTCAAAAAGGAACAATGATGCATAATAGTATACATTGATACAAACAGACAAAAAGAAAAAGAAAAAACAATACTCCATACATATGGTGGTAAAAAATGAAAATATAACCCAAACTGTTAAAGTATTATGTAAGGTTCAGCTCTTTAACATGCTGCATGAAAGGGGACCAGGTTTCATGAAACTTCTCCAGACAATTTGACCGACTGTATTTTATTTTCTCTAACTGCAACATAGAGAGAAGTTCTTGAACCCAACTCTTAAATGATGGTCGTCTGACTCCCACTGCAGAAGAACCAGTCTGCTGCCATCAATGAGGAAAATGCAATTGCGTTTGCATGTGCTGTTGATACAGAGAGGTCAGGTGGAGGTACTCCAAATATACACATGTGTGGAGAAGGTGTTATTGCTTTTTTACACATGTGGGAAATACATTCAAATATTCTACTCCAGAAACTTTTGAGTGATGGACAAAGACAAAACATATGACCCAAAGTAGCAGGGCTGTGAGAACATCTTAAACAATGTGGACTGACGTCTGGGTAGATTTTAGCAAGTCTCTCATTTGAATAATGCAAACGATGTAACACTTTAAATTGTATGAGACGTTGCTTTATGCAGTAAGATGACGAATGGATACACTCTAAGCTACGCTGCCAGAAACTTGCACATCATTTAATGTTTAAATCTTGTTCCCAGGCTTAGTTTTGTCCCATGACAGAGGTTTGACATTTTGCATGATCCTATATATTTTGGAAATATGACCTTTTATGTGTGGATTTAAGGAAAGAATCTCATTGCATGTGTTGTTGGATTGCACAAGTGGGAATTTAAGATATTTATTGGCAAAACTCCTGACTTGGAGATATCTGAAGAAATTACTTTTATGCAGATTGTGTTTTTGTTGTAGATATTCAAAAGTTAGAAAATGATTCTTTTGAATCAAGTCTTTTAGAAATACCAGTCCACTACTGTGCCAGACCTGGAAACCAGTGTCCATCTCGGATGGGGGGAAAAGATGGTTATTCATGAAGGGAGAGAATGTACTTAAATCTTTTAAATTAAAATGTTTCCGAAATTGATTCCAAATCTTTATAGAATTTTTCACAACAGGGTTGGAGATCTGGTGCTGGCCTATTGGTAATGTAGCACTTAGCAGAGAAATGGAATTATTATTATTTATTTCCAAATTAGCCCAAAGTGGACCTCGTTTTTCCCGCCATGCACCAACACAAAATGCAAATTTGCACACATTTGCTGCCCAGTAATAGAACATAAAGTTAGGAAGACCAAGTCCTCCCTCCAACCTTGGAATTTCCAGAAAACATTTTTTCATTCTTGGCACAGATCGGTTCCATATAAATGCAGAAATTAAACTGTCAAGTTCCTTAAAAACAGATTTGGGTAAATAATAAGGAATCATTTGAAAGAAATAGAGGAAACGGGGAAGAACAGTCATCTTTATAGTGTTCACCCTTCCTGCTAATGAGATTGGTAAGTGGCTCCACCTTAAAAGCTCATTTTTGGTTCAGAGTTTTGAAGTGATTGTGGAAGAAATCTTGGTATACATGTGTCATCTTCAAACCCAAGTAGGTAAATGCGTTTGTTAACTGAAAGGGGAAGATATTATTATTGATTTTGCCAGATCATTGATTGGAAATACAGCACTTTTTGAAAAATGTAATTTGTAACCTGAAATGTGACCAAATATGTTTAATATTTCAATAACTCCAGGTATTGAAACAACTGGATTAGACAAAAAGAGCAAAAGGTCATCAGCATATAGTGAACATTTATGAATTTCCTTGTTCCTCAACACTCCAAAGATTTCCTCCTCTTTCCTCAGAGCCAGAGGCTCAATGGCTAAATCAAAAAGAAAAGGTGAGACAACAACCCTGTCTTGTTCCTCTGTAAAGTTTAAAATACGTTGATGTTATTGAGTTAGTGTGTACTGCAGCCACTGGTGTGGAATAGATTATTTTGATCCAAGATATGAAGTTTGAACCAAAACCAAATTTTCCCAACACTGTAAATAAGTATTTCCACTCCACCCTATCAAATGCTTTTTCAGCGTCAAGTGAGATAACAACTTCTGGCATTTCAGTGGAATGGGAATTATATAAAATATTAAGTAAACGTCGCATGTTAAAGAAAGATTGCCTCCCTGGAACGAAACCAGTAAAGTAAGGTAAGGTAAGGTAAGGTAAGGTAAGGTAAAGTAAGGTAAGGTAAGGTGAGGTAAGGTAAGGTAAGGTAAGGTAAGGTAAAGTAAGGTAAGGTAAGGTAAGGTAAGGTAAGGTAAAGTAAGGTAAGGTAAGGTGAGGTAAGGTAAGGTAAGGTAAGGTAAAGTAAAGGAAGGTAAGGTAAGGTAAGGTAAGGTAAGGTAAGGTGAGGTAAGGTAAGGTAAGGTAAGGTAAGGTAAAGTAAGGTAAGGTAAGGTGAGGTAAGGTAAGGTAAGGTAAAGTAAGGTAAGGTAAGGTAAGGTAAGGTAAGGTAAGGTAAAGTAAGGTAAGGTGAGGTGAGGTGAGGTAAGGTAAGGTAAAGTAAAGGAAGGTAAGGTAAGGTAAGGTAAGGTAAGGTAAGGTAAGGTGAGGTAAGGTAAAGTAAGGTAAGGTAAGGTAAGGTACGAGCCACATTCTCGCGGGTCTTTTCCTTTTTTAGGTATAACTGTAATAGTTGCCTGATTCATTGTTGGTGGTAGTTTTAAAGTTATAAGTGTTTCTTCAAATAATTTACTTAAAATAGGTGAAAGTTTATTGAAAACATTTGATAAACTTCAGTGGGAATCCATCTGGAGGTGCTTTTCCGCTTTGCATTGAGTTTATAGCTAGAGTTATGTCCTCTGTTGTTATTCTGGAGTCTATTACAGATTGTTCTTGTTTATTCATTTGGGGAATTTGCATATTTTCTAAAAAGTCCTCAATCTCCAATGATGTTGCAGAAGTCTCAGAGGTATAAAGGTCACTATAAAATGTTCTGAACTGGTCATTAATAGTTTGTGGGTGTACAGATGTCAAACCCTCGGCTGTATTCATTTCAGAAATGATACGATTTGCTGCCGTTTGTTTGATTTGGTGACAGTAGTCGAGCCACTTTGTCACTGTGTTCATAGTAGGTTTGTTTTGTTTTCAGGAGGAGTCTCTCAATTTGGACAGTGGTTAAATGATTGTATTCGGCTTGTAATAATTGTCTTTCATTGAATAAGGATGGATTAGGCTGAGATGCACATTTTTTATCTAATTGTAATCATTTCTGCTGTATCTCATTGAGGCGTTTAGTTCTTTCTTTCTTGACATTTGCTGAAAGATAAATAATTTGTCCCCTTAGATAAGCTTTGAGTGCCTCCCAGATTGAAGTGTAGGACATCCCGGGAGTAATATTGATGTCAAGAAAGAAATCAATTTGATCCGAGAGAAAATGTTGGAAGTTTTTGCTTGACAATAAGAGCGGGTCAAGACGCCATGTGCGTTGAACTGGTGCACTGTCTGGAAATGCTATGTCCAGTTGGATTGGTGCATGATGGGAAATCACAATACTGTGGTATTGGCATTTTGTTACACACGTCAAAATTCTGTTGTCTATCAGAAAAAAGTCTATCCTCGAAAACGATTGGTGGACGTGAAAAAAAAGAATATTGTTTGGTAGTGAGGTTTAATTTCCTCCAGGGGTCAGTAAGTGCATAAGATTGTTTAATGAGATTTACTGTATTTGCTGATTTTGATCAATTATTTTGAAGTTTAGTGGAGGATCTAACGTTGGCTCAGGTACGAGATTAAAGTCACCTCCTAAAATGATGTTATATTTGTTAGGATCTGGAATAGTTGCTATTAGTCTAGAGAAGAAGTGAGGATCAGTTAGGGCCATAAACATTAACTAGTGCCGCCTCAGTTCCAGACAATCTACCCACGACTATGACATATCTTCCCTTGTTATCAGATATGAAATTGTTTAGTTGAAAACAGACTCCTTTTCTGATAAGTATGGCAGCTCCTCTTGACCTATCCCCATAATCAGAGTGATAAATATGTTCTATCATCCCCTCTTTAACTTTGAGTGTTCTTCTGGACGTAAGTGTGTCTCTTGTAAGAACATTATCTCTCCACCTAATGACTTCAGGTGTGTAAGAACTTTGTTACGCTTAACAGGATGGTTCACTCCTTTTACGTTCCAGCTTATAAAACGTGTTGAACCTAAAGACAGTGGGTTGTGACTCATATTTTAATATGGGTGTAAATACACTTGTAACTGTATGGAGTAAACATAAACAAACAACAACAACAAATAATGCCCTTGAACAACAGAGAACAACCCCCCACACACCTGCCAATCTTCTCCAAAAAAAGAGGAGAGATCGCACCCCCTACCGTAAAAGGTATCTGCACTAACATGCTCAGGAAAGCTAAAGTTGGCCCCACAGAACTTGACTTATTACAATTAAGACACACTTCAGTTATAGTATTATTTATCATGAACATCTAATGACAATAAGAACGACTCACATGATTGGTATTTAAATAACCAGCATCAACAAGGATAAACGAGAACATCAAAATAACATTAACTTGTATTAAACGTATAGAAAAAGTTGAATCAGTTATAATGTTGTTAAATCACTGTCTCACCGGAGTGTCTTCACGCGTCACGTGTCTCCACTGATGTTTTTGTTGACATACTCGCGCCTCTGCAACGGAGTGAAAGGATTTCTCCACGTTCTTGTACGTGATTCTGAAGCGGGCAGGAGAAGCAAATCCGAAGCGAACCCCGTCCACTCCACGAAGCCGACTCCTGACGTCATTGAACGCCGCGCGTGCTTTGGCAACACTTGTCGGGTCAGGAAACACTGAGATACTGACTCCGTCCACACTGATGCGTTGTTTGATCCGAGCGAGTCTCAGGATGTTTGCACAGTCCTGGAAGTAGTGAACGCGGGCTATGATGGTGTTTGACCGGCGTCCCTCTGTAGATCCAGGCGGGGAGAGACGGTTCTGTCCAGGAGCGTCCTTCAGATCAAAGGCTGCAGAAGGACACAGACTCGGTGTTGCATTCACGGGTCTCCGGGATTCCGACGATCCTGACGTTGTTTCTCCGCGACCTCGCCTCCAAGTCCTCGCATTTATTGTGAAGTTGGTCCACGACCCCCGCGAGCCGCTTCACCTCCTTCTTGAGTGTAACAACATCATCCGTGCACGTTGACAAACTTTCTTCCACATCCTTCACCGTAGCTTTCATGGCGGAGAGTTCAGAGGTCAGAGTTCAGAGTTGATCGTCGACCTGTACTCTTTGAGCTCCGCTCTCGCTGCAACAATATCCGCTCGAATCACCGCCATCTCGCTCTCCAACACTGCGCCAACTTCTGTTTGAAGGATTTCAACTAAATCCTTGCGCACCGAAGATAGTAGTTCCATCTTGAGCGACTCCCTCTCAGGAAAGCTACTTCAATGGAGCTCGGGGCTAAAGTCGGCGTCGAAGGCGAAGGCCTCGTTGCTTGAGTCGCTGTTTGCCTACCTTTGCTTGATTTACCAGCCATTTCAAAGTTTCGGTTTTTAGGCATATGGTTTAGCAAAGGTAAAATTTGAATGTTTTCCAAAAAGTGCGCTGAAAAAATTACTTTTATACAGTCGTTCTGTGGAGCTCCAAAAAACACGTCTACTCCATTGCTATGCTCAACAGCGCCCCCGTTTGTGGACTTTTGAGTGGAGATCCTCAGTAGCACAGAAGTCCAGCTGAGATGTCAAGAACCTCAACATCTTTACTGTCGTCATCAGTCAGCTGAGGTTCAAAGGTTTGTCTCGATGAATGTCATTCAGGGACGAAAGCAAACTTTTCTTCACAACAATCCAACGCGTAGAAAAGATCCAAAGAAGCAAAAGAGTCAAACATGTTTGATCCGAGACTGAATTGTTGAGATGCAGTGATTTATAAATGAAACTCTGCTTCATCCAATGAACAACTGAACGTTTGAGCTCGATTTAAGATGAAAATATCAACCATTTCACTGATTCATGAGGATCTTTTGGAGTTCATCAGATTTTGGGATGGATTTGTGGGTCAGTGTGAAAGTTCATCAGTGTCATCAGAACATAGAAGGATTCAACATTTCAAAAGTTCATACTTTGAATTGATTTCATCAAATGTTGCCTTGAAGGAATATTTTCAATCATTGAATTAAATAATGAATATATTAAGAAGTTCCATTTGTTTTTGTAAATAATTGAATTTAAAACGTTGGTCTCATTATGAACTGAATACGTTTGATTCTAAATACTATTGGATTTAAACGTTTTTTTGTTTTTGAATGACTGGAATTAAAACATCAAAGATTATGTCTATAAATGTTTTATTTTGAAAGTGGTCACATTTCAAAATAAATGATTCAAGAAAAACAATGCAATGCTTTTAAAAACGCAACAAAATGTCAATAAAAAGAAATAAAAGTTTCAACATTTGAAATGTTCAATCGAAACATTCAATTTTCTGATGCCACTGATTTACTTCCAGAATCAGAACCGTGTGTTTTTGATTCTTACAGAAAGTTGAGTTTCTTGGAAAAGATGGTGATTGTAATCTACGACAGAGACGCTTGTGTTTGGTCCTACTGAGGGTTCAGGTTTGAAAACAATCATCTCACACTTGAATTCACCAGAAACTAACTTACTGAGTCATATTGTCTGAGACGAGCAGATCCTCAACCAGAGGAATCCATCCATCACTCTTTTGAAGCTTTGATTTCACTCTTTTCACCTACTTTAATGTCATTGATCGATTCGACTTTGTCAAATATTCAAGTGGAACAATTCACTCGATGATTTGGTTTACATTTCTAGAAACATCTCCTCGTTTATTGTTTGAAAAAACAAGTTGTTTTCTCACCATTGATTCGACAAACATGGTATTTTAAAATAGTGTATTTCATGAAAGATTGCAGTTCAATGAATCTAGTTTGTCTTCTTCAATTATAGGAACATTGTGTTCAAGAAAGTTCTTGAGAATTTAAACTTGATCAAGTCAAGAGACGTCAAGAGAGAAGAAAGCGTTAATACAGGAGAAATATGTTCAACTGGCTCCAAATAGTTGAGAGAAAAAGGAAGATATTGAGTTGAATCCAGAGAAAAACACGTATATTCATGTTAAAATGATTCAAACCCTGGGAAGAAGAATCCTCTGGAGATGTCAATCTTTTCTGACTGAGTCTCTCAGGAGACGATGTGTAGAAATAAGAGCTGTAAGTGCCGTACGTTGATGGTCCTGAAGGTACGAGTGTGATTCTTGCCACGGTACTCGGAGCAGGAGTGAGAAGCAGGAGTTTTTGGGTCGTAGCTGAAACTGAGAAGCTGACAATCAAACAAGGACACTTAACGGTGAATGTGATAATAATCCTGGACTTTTTTTAGCAGATGAATTCTAGCTACGCTGCTCCTCAGACGCGCTCTGATCCAGGAATATTAAGGGCTACCATCTTCTTTTGACCTTCAGTGTTTTGTACCTTTGATCCAGTGTTTGCACAAACACATTCCTTGATTTGTGTTGACAAATCTTCACGTTGTTGAAGTGACCCCTTCCTCGCCACTTTAGCAATAATGTCAACGAAAAGATGCATATAGAGGCGGATTTACTCTTTTCAATGAAGACTTTTACATTTGAAACTGAAGCAAAGCAGTGTTTGTATGGAAGTGCATCAGTGTCATCAGAATATTGAAGGATTGAATTAAACATTGTTTCAACTTTTTTATTTAAGTTTTCCTTTATTAGTTTGAATCATCATTTGTACGTTGAAAGGTTTAATAAATTGATTAAATAAAAGGTAAATATACACAGTTTGATATTCTATTGACCATCATTAATTTTCTGAATACAATCCTTTTTTAATTCCTGATCTTTTGACTTCAATATAAAAATGTTGGTATAATAGTGAGACTTTTAACCAAAAGAGTCCTGAGCTACTTGATTCAACTCTCAGCCAATCATGCGACGCTCAGACGATCACATGATGTCGTAGAATCACTGGCGCGTCAATACATCATGGTGGATTCAAAGCAACAGCATTTTCTGGCGACACTTTTATACCAACATTTATATTGAATTTAAAAGACTATGAATTCAAAATATTTAACTTTAGATTTTTTTTTTTATTCAATTAAAAAAACACAAATCAAATTCAACCTTCAAGATACAAGTGATTGAATTCAATGCTTGCAAAAATAATGAAATGGTTCAAAATAAAAAACATTTCAATAAAAAAGTTTCATCATTTGTTTAATTCCATCATTGAATATTCAGATGACAGTGATTTACTAACAAATGTTCCGACCATGTGACCAGAGAAGAAGTGACGCAGATGAACTCAGTGACATGAACTTTTGTGTTGCTCAAACTAAAACTGTCCAGTTTCATCTTTGTTTTTTGCAAGCTCAGCAAGATTTTCTTGACCAGATGGATTTTTTTTACTGAATTTATTGTTTGTTTGTTCTCCCCGTGTTTGTGTGGGTTTACTCCGGGCACTCCGGTTTCCTCCCACAGTCCAAACACAGAGGTGGATTGAAAACTCTAAATTGTCCGCAGGTGTGAGTGTGTGAATGTGTGAGTCTGTGAATGAATGATTTTCTGTCACAACTGAGCGACATCAAAGCTGGACTTTAGGAAAGTTTAGTCGTCTTTAAGTAACAGTTTGGTAGATCAAGCCCGATGTGACCAAAGTCTTTCAACGACCACCTCCTGACCAGAGAGGATTTACTTGGATTATTTCTCCAACTAAGCAAAAAGTCCATATGTGTGTGACCTTTGACCTCCCGCTGCCTCAGATGTGTGTATTTGTGACTGGGTTAGTGACACACAGTGAAGCTGGTGGACTTCTGTGCAGCTTTGAACATGTTTGGAGACGTTCTTTAATGTCCCTTTCATTTTGTGTTCAAGCATCAGGTCATATGGAACCTTAATGATCCATCAGTGCATCATTGTTCTATTCTTCTTCTATTATAATGATGTAGAACCACATTAGGTGGAGTCAGATTCACTGCTTATAAACAATATCAATGAACAATCACATCAGAGTCACATTATTATGGCAAATATCATTTATTTCACGTTTGAATTATTATTGAGAAAAAAATGCTTGATAAGGGTTAAAAGTTGTTTATTTGATAATTTATTTTTGAATAAAAGCACAAATGTGTTCTGGGAAGGTTGTGTTATTACACAATGTCAATATTATTTAACACTTTATCTTGAAATGTATTATTAACACATTCAAAGATATTATAAAACTTTTATAGGACTTTATAGAAGAAGTTATGATGGTTTATGTTTGTCAACTTAAAACAAGCTTCATGAAGGTTTATAAAAAGTTCATTATTTTTCATAATTAATGCCAAAGTAACGACTGAAGTCACTCAGTGTAATTACTGTATTACAACTCAAGCAACCTTTAATTAATAGAGGGGTAAGAAATTATTGATGAATTTAAATATCACAATATTTCTATACACAACTAGACACTGTATTAATATTCAACAGAACTTTATCGGTTTATATTAACAATTAACATGCAAATATTCAGACAATTTTAACAGTCATGACAATTGTTTTTTTCTTTTTTTAAATCCAACCAAAATATTGCAAGTTATTTTATTTGTTTTTCTGTATCCTCTCGTCCTCAGTCTTCACCAGGATCTCGCAGGATTTTATTCTTTCTTTAATTACAAAGGAGGTAACGACTGTTGTCATCTGGCGGCAGGAAGTTTAATTTTTTAAATAACACAAAGATGAACATAATCAATCGTTTGTTAATGTTTAAGTATAAAAATCTAATTATTGTATTGTTTTCACACAAAACTTTTTTTTTTTTCAATTAATACATTGGTGTTGAATATCAACACGGTATTGCAATATTTCAGTGTATTTTCTTACTTAAATCTTATAATAAGTTGACGTGACTATAAAGCATCATATCTTCTTCTATAAAGTTGTATAAATGTATAATCATGTCTCATGGATTTGTTGTCGATGTATTATACCAGACCTTCATAGAAAGTTCTCACCACACAGTCCTAATGATTCTCAATACAAGGTTTGATGTTGAAGTTCTGCAGGATCATTGACTGAAGTGTACAAGGCTGCACGGCTGAGTGGTGGAGGTGTGTCGGAGAGACCCTCGTACCTGCCACGGGAGACTGGTTCTATTCAAGGATGTGGACAAACAAGAATCTTACTGGTGGGCTCCACGTAGATCTAGTTATGCAACAAGTGATTCCTGAGGGAAGTAGATTTCATAGACACACGAGCCAGACCTGCAATACACAGAAAGTCCCATGTCCTGGGAGTCCAAGGTCTTGTCTGCTGCTATGAAATACTTCTCTATCTGTATCAAGTGCATTACACATAAACTGTATTTTGTTATACAGAGAATTTGACAGTGTATAGATGGAGAGAAATATGGCTTTATGATGCTTGTTCAGTGTTATTTATGAGAAATAAAAACCTGTCAACTTTGCCTCAGTGTTCTCTCTTCCTCTCTCTGACGTCTGTTGCTTATATCGGACTCTATCGCTCCAGTGTTGGTCCCAAACCATTTGACACTGACAAGCTAGCAATCTTTTGTTAGCATGTCGTCTTGCTAGCTGTTCCAGAGTCTATTATGGAGCCTCGACTTTTAGCAAAGTCTGCGTAAGAAGCACAGTCTTCACCAGCTATTCAACAGATCCGACCCTTCAAGCCTTTTAGACCATCATCACTAAATAATGTGTTTATTCAAATGGTTTAAACTGTACTTTTCTGCGACACTTTGCGTCACTTTTTAGTAGAGGTGTAAGAACATATCGATTGACTTCAATATAGTGATATTACTTTTCACAATACCGTGTCAGTTTTCAACTGCACTGTCTCGATTTGTGTTTTTTTATTTGGCTTTCAATCATTTTCATCATAATTCTTTCATGCTTTATATTTCAATAAAGTTAGTAAGTCATTGTAGTGATTATAACCTTTATAAAAAAGGTTTACTTTCAGAACATCTAAGTTCTGGTCGATTTAACTGTAAAATCGTCTTCAGGTAAAAATACCTGAGGTTGGAGAACCACCTTTGATTTATAGTACAAAGGAAACTATTACATTTATGAGGATAATAATTCAATAATTGTTATTATCAATGAATTATGAAACTCTAATTTGAATCAATCTCATTAACTGAAGTCACTACTTGTTTTTCGTGATTATTTGTTCTTCACTGAGTAAGAGGCTCTTAAATTGACAGTTAATCACACCAAAATAGAAACGCGAACAGCGATGTAACGTTTTATGAATTAACTTAGTGAACAACAACTTTAAAAAGACATTTAACTGTTGCTGATTTAAAGGTTTTTAAAATGAATATTTGTTTTCACACGTAGTTGGATTTTCTTAATCCAATAATTTAGTAATAAATATTCTAAATTCAATATTTTCTCATTTGTTTCCTTTTGAATTCAGTATAAAAATGTTGGTATATTTGTACCTTCAGACAATACCAACAGAGAACTGATTTAATTGAACGAACTTTCAGCCAATCACAGGAAGCACAGACGATCATGTGATGACGTAGAAACACACAATTAAGTAGCTCCGGGAAATTCTAATTCAAACACAAATTCAGCCTTAAATATAAAAGCTGTTGAATCATATTCTTAAAGAAATAATATTTAATAATCGATTAAAAGTTTCAACAGGTGAACATTTTAATTTATTCAATATTCTGATGTCACTGATAAACTTCCATATCCAGCCTGGATGGATGAACAAATGTTGAGTAGTTTGAACGGAAATGTTGTGTAAAAACTAAATGTGAACAGTTGTAATAAAATCCTCCTCCAGGCTGACTGTGTCAGATGATGTTGAAGAGGAGCAGTGATGGATGTGGCAGCAGTGAAGGAGGAGAGAGAAGCACCACTGGCTGCTGCATGTATATCTACACTGTGATCATGTGACCTTCTCACTCCAGCTCGGTGGAACCAGGAGTCATTTTCACAATCCCTCCATCAAACAGAGGCCACTCCAAAGTCCACCAGTAGAACAGAGCAAACGTGTTACCAGAAGATACAAACACGTCTCAGATCTGTGTCGGCGTCTAACCTACCCTGTGAGGACGAGCCTCGTCCCAAAGTCTGACCACGAGCAGCACATCCACGACCACCAAGAACATTCTTTCTGACGGGACACTTCTCACCGAGGGCTTTGTGTGCTGCCAAAAATACTAGTGTGCGAGTGTAGAAGTACATGTTGGTTGATGGAGGTGAAGGATAACACAGATGTAATAACTGTGAGGCTTTTATGGGAGAATATCAGAATATTGAATGATTGAATTTAACGTTTCTGTCACGATCTTTAATAAACGGAACCCAAGAGCGAGTGAGAGTCTCAATTATTTATCAAGTTTGGAGCATCTGCCTTTGATACCTCTGGAATGTTTTGTCCTCCTTTTATATCCAGTCAGTTCTTTACGCTGCCGTCTCCCTCGTCTCAGCATCTTTTGAACACCACATTGATGACTTTTGATTAAAGCTGTTATTTCATCTCATAGTTTGAATTGGTCCATGAACGCACCACTTACCGTGTGGATGTGAAGTTTAGAGCGTCAGTCGACAGTTTAGCTGCTGAAGTTACTGCTGAGTGTCAACAATAGAGTCAATGATCAACTTTTGCTTCAGTTCAGAGACGAGTGTTTTCTTTGATTGTATTTCAGGTCGTCAGGTTTATGCTTCATGGAGACTGATGCACTTTATTGTCAGAATAAAAGAGAAAGAAGTGACAGAAGTATGAACGCTACACTTCATATTCATGTTGTCACGTGTGTGCATCATCAGAACATCAACCATCAGAAGATCCTGACATGTGCTCGGCTGTACTTGAGCTTCAACTCTTACAGTCGACTGAACAACAAGTGATGAAAGAGAAAGTTTCTTCAACAATTCTTCACATTCTTTCTTCCTTCAAAACAACACGTTTGTTTCAGGAGCAGATTTCTTCTTTCCTCACTGTCAGCACTTTTCATGATGATTGACAGCAGCTACACACGTTTGATGGAGGAACACACTCACATCCTCAGCTCACGCACACACACTGAAGAACCAGAACCAGGAACCTCTTTGAGTCCAAATCCCAGGTACAAAGGTTCAGTGGAGATGAAGAAGGTGTTGAGGCGTATAAGAAGACCATTAGAGGAGTCACTGTAAAACTGCAAATATCCAGATTCAGGATCGTTGATCTTCACTCTTACTCTGTGAGAAACTTCTTGACTCTTGATGACAGTTTCTATCTTATTGTGACAGAATTTATATCCTTCATCATCAGAGCAGCTCAGACTCCAGGAATAACGGTTCTGTCCAAACTCAGACTCGTCTTCTTTCCCTCCGTCTCTTCTGAGAGTCAGTGCGATAGAAGCTCCTCCTCTCCACTCCAGCTCACAGAAACATGGTCCAGTCACAGCTTCTCTGCTCATCACCTGAAGACACCGGTGGAATCTGTCGGGATGGTCCAGATAATCCTGATCCTGCGTCACAAGTTCCACCGTCCTGTTGTCGTTGGACAGTAGGAGGCGCCGGTGTGCTGTGTCCGGGTCCAGTGAGAGTGGACGGAAGTCTGAGAGAAGAAGACACGAGAGGTGATGATGGTGGAAGAACTTTCTCTTCAAGACAATCATGGACTCAGTGTCCCAGCAAGCCAGGGAGGGCTGCTCTGTTTGTTGACATCTAGTGGAGATCATCATCAAAGTGAAGTCTTCTGAGACTGGGACCACCTCCAGAGAAGAACCAGCAGAACTGGAACATCCCATAATAATCTTGAGGAGATGACTGTCACATTTGATTGACACCAGTGTGTCCATATCAAGTCAGCAGCTAAACTAGCATGTAGCTAACATGATGTTTCTTCATGTTGTGGAAACATCTCTGCGTTCATCTCCACCATCATCCAGGTGAGATGCTGCACTGAGATCTTCTCACTCCACTGAGAACGTGATGATCTTCATTTGCACTCTCAAGTCAAAGAGTGAAAAGAGTGAATGAATGAGTGTGAGATGATGAGGAAAGTCAACATTGCTGCTTCTACATCTGCACGGAGGCTCCTCACCAGCTGCTGCTGGACACCATGTTGGTGACCAGTGTTCTGGGCAGTGACCTGGACTTGATGAAGCTCCATCAGCAGATTCAAGTGTAACATGAAGTCACCAACATCACAACTGCTCCACGAGAAGCTGACAGAGTTGAGGAGTTCTCATCCATCAATCAAATCAAACTTACACTTCTCATCTCCAGATGTTGATCTCTGTGGTCCACGATCCAGCCTGGAGGAAGAAACATTGAGAAGATCAGATTCATTTGACTTCAGATGTTTCATGACTTCATGCTGCTAAGTGGACGTTCTTTCATGACTGTGTTGACCACAACAAAGATGGATCTAGAAACACTCGCTCAGTCTCCACTGTCTCCTTGTTCTTCCACTGGTGTCCAGCAGGAGAACATGGAGAAGCTCTGAGAGTTTGATTCATGTGCTCAGTTCAGATGAAGAGTCTGATCAGCGTCACACACTCACATCTCTCTGCTTCTGATCACATGTTCAGAAGATCTTTGGAGCTCAGTCAGTGAGTTCTGCTGCTCCGTCCATACCTGAGAGTCTCCAGCCTCCAGTCTGGACTCTCCAGTCCAGCAGACAGCAGCTCCAGTCCTGGTCCTCCTGGATCGTTGTAGCTCAGGTCCAGCTCTCTCAGATGGGACGGGTTAGATGTCAGAGCTGAGGCCAGAGAAGAACAACCTCCTGCTGAGATCTGACACCTTGACAGACTGTAATGAAGGAGAAACAGTTTCATTAAATCATGAGACCAGAAGAACTGAAGACATGATGTTCTGACCTGAGAGTCTCCAGGTGACAGTGTGGACTCTTCAGTCCAGCAGACAGCAGCTCCACTCCTGGATCCTGCAGGTAGTCGTTGTAACTCAGGTCCAGTTGAGTCAGACTAGAGGACGGAGAGCTGAGGAGTGAGGACAGAAGTGAACAACTTCTCTCTGTCAGTCCACATAAGTTCAGCCTGTGAAAGAGACGAGTGTCGTCAACAAGTGACTTTTTCTCTATTTTGACTCGAAAGACTTGATTTGAGGAAACACTGAACTCTTTACATTCATAAGATCATCACATGATTGTGTGAATATTTGAAGACTTTTCTATCAATCAGGATCAACTTGATCAAACACATGAAATAATGATGTTTTCATCAGTTCAACACTTTCCTGACTTTGTTTCATTATTTATAAAAGTGTCACATGATACACAGAGACTGTTGTGAGAGGATTGATGTTGTTTTTATACCAGAAACAAACACAAGAGAAGAAGAAAAACTAAAGTCACAATAGAAATAAATGAATAAAAGTGATTTATGACTCGAGACTTGACTCAAATTAGTGATTTATGACTCAAGACTTGACTCAAATTAGTGATTTATGACTCGAAACTTGACTCGGACTAGTGATTTATGACTCGAAACTTGACTCGGACTAGTGATTTATGACTCGAGACTTGACTCAAATTAGTGATTTATGACTCAAGACTTGACTCAAATTAGTGATTTATGACTCGAAACTTGACTCAAATTAGTGATTTATGACTCGAGACTTGACTCAAATTAGTGATTTATGACTCGAAACTTGACTCGGACTAGTGATTTATGACTCGAGACTTGACTCAAATTAGTGATTTATGACTCAAGACTTGACTCAAATTAGTGATTTATGACTCGAGACTTGACTCAAATTAGTGATTTATGACTCGAGACTTGACTCAAATTAGTGATTTATGACTCGAGACTTGACTCGGACTAGTGATTTATGACTCGAGACTTGACTCAAATTAGTGATTTATGACTCGAGACTTGACTCAAATTAGTGATTTATGACTCGAGACTTGACTCAAATTAGTGATTTATGACTCAAGACTTGACTCAAATTAGTGATTTATGACTCGAGACTTGACTCAAATTAGTGATTTATGACTCGAGACTTGACTCAAATTAGTGATTTATGACTCGAGACTTGACTCAGACTAGTGATTTATGACTCGAGACTTGACTCGGACTAGAGATTTATGCCTCGAGACTTGACTCGGACTGGTGAATTATGACTCGAAACTTGACTCGGACTAGTGATGTGTGACTCGACACTTGACTCGGACTAGTGATGTGTGACTCGACACTTGACTCGGACTAGTGATGTGTGACTCGACACTTGACTCGGACTAGTGATGTGTGACTCGACACTTGACTCGGACTAGTGATGTGTGACGAACAAAACAACAAGAGAAAGGAAGAGAGAAATCAAGAATGGTGACAAAGATGAGTAGAAATGAAGAGATAAGAGCAGGATGTGTGATGACACTGTTCAATATTGTGATGATGATATGACTTGTGATGAAGAAGAACATGTTTCAGTTTTCATACAGTTCCTGATGTGTTTATCACACATGCTCACATCACCATGAACATTACCCTGCATTGAAATCTAGAAACAGAACAAGTTAGAACATCACAAGTGTCACTCAAATGTCTTTGAATGTATTTGAGATCAGTAAATATGTGTCAACATACTGAACAGCACGACCCCAGCAGAAGTCAAAATAAACAAAGTTCAAGTGTCAGAACCTGCTGAAGACTGATGTCACTTAGAATCAGCTGCTTCATTGAAGAACAAACTGAAGACAAAACTTTGACTCTCTGGAGTCTCACCTCTGACTTTCACATTTCAGCTCTGAAGCTGTAGAAATGATGTTCTGACCTGAGAGTCTCCAGGTGACAGTGTGGACTCTTCAGTCCAGCAGACAGCAGCTCCACTCCTGGATCCTTCAGGTAGTTTTTACTCAGGTCCAGTTGAGTCAGACTAGAGGACGGAGAGCTGAGGACTGAGGACAGAAGTGAACAACTTCTCTCTGTCAGTCCACAGCAGGTCAGCCTGTGAAAGAGACGAGTGTCGTCAACAAGTGACTTTTTCTCTATTTTGACTTGAAAGACTTGATTTGAGGACACACTGAACTCTTTACATTCATAAGATCATCACATGATTGTGTGAATATTTGAAGACTTTTCTATCAATCAGGATCAACTTGATCAAACACATGAAATAATGATGTTTTCATCAGTTCAACACTTTCCTGACTTTGTTTCATTATTTATAAAAGTGTCACATGATACACAGAGACTGTTGTGAGAGGATTGATGTTGTTTTTATACCAGAAACAAACACAAGAGAAGAAGAAAAACTAAAGTCACAATAGAAATAAATGAATAAAAGTGATTTTTGAATCGAGACTTGACTCAAATTAGTGATTTATGACTCGAGACTTGACTCAAATTAGTGATTTATGACTCGAGACTTGACTCAAATTAGTGATTTATGACTCGAGACTTGACTCGGACTAGTGATTTATGACTCGAGACTTGACTCAAATTAGTGATTTATGACTCGAGACTTGACTCGGACTAGTGATTTATGACTCGAGACTTGACTCAAATTAGTGATTTATGACTCGAGACTTGACTCAAATTAGTCATTTATGACTCGAGACTTGACTCGGACTAGAGATTTATGACTCGAGACTTGACTCGGACTAGTGATTTATGACTGGAGACTTGACTCGGACTAGTGATTTATGACTCGAGACTTGACTCGGACTAGTGATTTATGACTCGAGACTTGACTCGGACTAGTGATTTATGACTCGAGACTTGACTCGGACTAGAGATTTATGACTCGAGACTTGACTCGGACTAGTAATTTATGAATCGAGACTTGACTCGGACTAGTGATTTATGACTCGAGACTTGACTCGGACTAGTGATTTATGACTCGAGACTTGACTCGGACTAGTGATTTATGACTCGAGACTTGACTCGAACTAGTGATTTATGACTCGAGACTTGACTCGGACTAGAGATTTATGACTCGAAACTTGAGTCGGACTAGTGATTTATGACTCGAGACTTGACTCGGACTAGTGATTTATGACTCGAGACTTGACTCAGACTAGTGATTTATGACTCGAGACTTGACTCAAATTAGTGATTTATGACTCGAGACTTGACTCAAATTAGTGATTTATGACTCGAGACTTGACTCGGACTAGTGATTTATGACTCGAGACTTGACTCAAATTAGTGATTTATGACTCGAGACTTGACTCGGACTAGTGATTTATGACTCGAGACTTGACTCAAATTAGTGATTTATGACTCGAGACTTGACTCAAATTAGTCATTTATGACTCGAGACTTGACTCGGACTAGAGATTTATGACTCGAGACTTGACTCAAATTAGTGATTTATGACTCGAGACTTGACTCGGACTAGTGATTTATGACTCGAGACTTGACTCAAATTAGTGATTTATGACTCGAGACTTGACTCAAATTAGTCATTTATGACTCGAGACTTGACTCGGACTAGAGATTTATGACTCGAGACTTGACTCGGACTAGTGATTTATGACTGGAGACTTGACTCTGACTAGTGATTTATGACTCGAGACTTGACTGGGACTAGTGATTTATGACTCGAGTCTTGACTCTGACTAGTGATTTATGACTTGAGACTTGACTCGGACTAGTGATTTATGACTCGAGACTTGACTCGAACTAGTGATTTATGACTCGAGACTTGACTCGGACTAGAGATTTATGACTCGAAACTTGAGTCGGACTAGTGATTTATGACTCGAGACTTGACTCGGACTAGTGATTTATGACTCGAGACTTGACTCGAACTAGTGATTTATGACTCGAGACTTGACTCGGACTAGAGATTTATGACTCGAAACTTGAGTCGGACTAGTGATTTATGACTCGAGACTTGACTCGGACTAGTGATTTATGACTCGAGACTTGACTCGAACTAGTGATTTATGACTCGAGACTTGACTCGGACTAGAGATTTATGACTCGAAACTTGAGTCGGACTAGTGATTTATGACTCGAGACTTGACACAGACTAGTGATTTATGACTCGAGACTTGACTCGGACTAGTGATTTATGACTTGAAACTTAACTCGGACTAGTGATTTATGACTCGAGACTTGACTCGAACTAGTGATTTATGACTCGAGACTTGACTCGGACTAGAGATTTATGACTCGAAACTTGACTCGAACTAGTGATTTATGACTCGAGACTTGACTCGGACTAGTGATTTATGACTCGAGACTTGACTCGGACTAGTGATTTATGACTTGAAACTTAACTCGGACTAATGATTTATGACTCGAGTCTTGACTCTGACTAGTGATTAATGACTCGAGACTTGACTCGGACTAATGATTTATGACTCGAGACTTGACTCGGACTAATGATTTATGACTCGAGTCTTGACTCTGACTAGTGATTTATGATTCGAGACTTGACTCGGACTAGTGATTTATGACTCGAGACTTGACTCGGACTAGTGATTTATGACTCGAGACTTGACTCGGACTAGAGATTTATGACTCGAGACTTGACTCGGACTAGTGATTTATGACTCGAGACTTGACTCGGACTAGAGATTTATGACTCGAAACTTGAGTCGGACTAATGATTTATGACTTGAGACTTGACTCTGACTAGTGATTTATGACTCGAGACTTGACTCGGACTAGTGATTTATGACTCGAGACTTGACTCGGACTAGTGATTTATGACTCGAGACTTGACTCGGACTAGAGATTTATGACTCGAGACTTGACTCGGACTAGTGATTTATGACTCGAGACTTGACTCGGACTAGTGATTTATGACTCGAGACTTGACTCAAACTAGAGATTTATGACTCGAAACTTGAGTCGGACTAATGATTTATGACTTGAGACTTGACTCTGACTAGTGATTTATGACCAGAGACTTGACTCGGACTAGTGATTTATGACTCGAGTCTTGACTCTGACTAGTGATTTATGACTCGAGACTTGACTCGGACTAGTGATTTATGACTCGAGACTTGACTCGAACTAGTGATTTATGACTCGAGACTTGACTCGGACTAGAGATTTATGACTCGAAACTTGAGTCGGACTAGTGATTTATGACTCGAGACTTGACTCGAACTAGTGATTTATGACTCGAGACTTGACTCGGACTAGAGATTTATGACTCGAAACTTGAGTCGGACTAGTGATTTATGACTCGAGACTTGACTCGGACTAGTGATTTATGACTCGAGACTTGACTCGGACTAGTGATTTATGACTTGAAACTTAACTCGGACTAATGATTTATGACTCGAGTTTTGACTCGTACTAGTGATGTGTGACTCGACACTTGACTCGGACTAGTGATTTATGACTCGAGACTTGACTCGGACTAGTGATTTATGACTCGAGTTTTGACTCGTACTAGTGATGTGTGACTCGACACTTGACTCGGACTAGAGATTTATGACTCGAAACTTGACTCGGACTAGTGATGTGTGACTCGACACTTGACTCGGACTAGTGATGTGTGACTCGACACTTGACTCGGACTAGTGATGTGTGACTCGACACTTGACTCGGACTAGTGATGTGTGACTCGACACTTGACTCGGACTAGTGATGTGTGACTCGACACCTGACTCGGACTAGTGATGTGTGACTCGACACTTGACTCGGACTAGTGATGTGTGACTCGACACTTGACTCGGACTAGTGATGTATGACTCGAAACTTGACTCGGACTAGTGATGTGTGACTCGACACTTGACTCGGACTAGTGATGTGTGACTCGACACTTGACTCGGACTAGTGATGTGTGACTCGACACTTGACTCGGACTAGTGATGTGTGACTCGACACTTGACTCGGACTAGTGATGTGTGACTCGACACTTGACTCGGACTAGTGATGTGTGACTCGACACTTGACTCGGACTAGTGATGTGTGACTCGACACTTGACTCGGACTAGTGATGTGTGACGAACAAAACAACAAGAGAAAGGAAGAGAGAAATCAAGAATGGTGACAAAGATGAGTAGAAATGAAGAGATAAGAGCAGGATGTGTGATGACACTGTTCAATATTGTGATGATGATATGACTTGTGATGAAGAAGAACATGTTTCAGTTTTCATACAGTTCCTGATGTGTTTATCACACATGCTCACATCACCATGAACATTACCCTGCATTGAAATCTAGAAACAGAACAAGTTAGAACATCACAAGTGTCACTCAAATGTCTTTGAATGTATTTGAGATCAGTAAATATGTGTCAACATACTGAACAGCACGACCCCAGCAGAAGTCAAAATAAACAAAGTTCAAGTGTCAGAACCTGCTGAAGACTGATGTCACTTAGAATCAGCTGCTTCATTGAAGAACAAACTGAAGACAAAACTTTGACTCTCTGGAGTCTCACCTCTGACTTTCACATTTCAGCTCTGAAGCTGTAGAAATTATGTTCTGACCTGAGAGTCTCCAGGTGACAGTGTGGACTCTTCAGTCCAGCAGACAGCAGCTCCACTCCTGGATCCTTCAGGTCTTTGTTGTAACTCAGGTCCAGTTGAGTCAGACTAGAGGACGGAGAGCTGAGGACTGAGGACAGAAGTGAACAACTTCTCTCTGTCAGTCCACATAAGTTCAGCCTGTGAAAGAGACGGAAACGTCAACAAGTGACTTTTTCTCTATTTTGACTTGAAAGACTTGATTTGAGGAAACACTGAACTCTTTACATTCATAAGATCATCACATGATTGTGTGAATATTTGAAGACTTTTCTATCAATCAGGATCAACTTGATCAAACACATGAAATAATGATGTTTTCATCAGTTCAACACTTTCCTGACTTTGTTTCATTATTTATAAAAGTGTCACATGATACACAGAGACTGTTGTGAGAGGATTGATGTTGTTTTTATACCAGAAACAAACACAAGAGAAGAAGAAAAACTAAAGTCACAATAGAAATAAATGAATAAAAGTGATTTATGACTCGAGACTTGACTCAAATTAGTGATTTATGACTCGAGACATGACTCGGACTAGTGATTTATGACTCGAGACTTGACTCAAATTAGTGATTTATGACTCGAGACTTGACTCAAATTAGTGATTTATGACTCGAGACATGACTCGGACTAGTGATTTATGACTCGAGACTTGACTCAAATTAGTGATTTATGACTCGAGACTTGACTCAAATTAGTGATTTATGACTCGAGACTTGACTCAAATTAGTGATTTATGACTCAAGACTTGACTCAAATTAGTGATTTATGACTCGAGACTTGACTCAAATTAGTGATTTATGACTCGAGACTTGACTCAAATGAGTGATTTATGACTCGAGACTTGACTCAAATTAGTGATTTATGACTCGAGACTTGACTCAAATTAGTGATTTATGACTCGAGACTTGACTCGGACTAGTGATTTATGACTCGAGACTTGACTCAAAATAGTGATTTATGACTCGAGACTTGACTCGGACTAGTGATTTATGACTCGAGACTTGACTCAAATTAGTGATTTATGACTCGAGACTTGACTCAAATTAGTTATTTATGACTCGAGACTTGACTCGGACTAGAGATTTATGACTCGAGACTTGACTCGGACTAGTGATTTATGACTCGAGACTTGACTCGGACTAGTGATTTATGACTCGAGACTTGACTCAGACTAGTGATTTATAACTCGAGACTTGACTCGGACTAGTGATTTATGACTCGAGACTTGACTCGGACTAGTGATTTATGACTCGAGACTTGACTCGGACTAGTGATTTATGACTCGAGACTTGACTCGGACTAGTGATTTATGACTCGAGACTTGACTCGGACTAGTGATTTATGACTCGAGACTTGACTCGGACTAGTGATTTATGACTCGAGACTTGACTCGGACTAGAGATTTATGACTCGAAACTTGAGTCGGACTAATGATTTATGACTCGAGACTTGACTCTGACTAGTGATTTATGACTCGAGACTTGACTCGGACTAGAGATTTATGACTCGAAACTTGAGTCGGACTAATGATTTATGACTCGAGACTTGACTCGGACTAGTGATTTATGACTCGAGACTTGACTCGGACTAGAGATTTATGACTCGAAACTTGAGTCGGACTAATGATTTATGACTCGAGACTTGACTCTGACTAGTGATTTATGACTCGAGACTTGACTCTGACTAGTAATTTATGACTCGAGACTTGACTTGGACTAGGGATTTATGACTCGAGACTTGACTCTGACTAATGATTTATGACTCGAGTCTTGACTCTGACTAGTGATTTATGACTCGAGACTTGACTCGGACTAATGATTTATGACTCGAGACTTGACTCGGACTAATGATTTATGACTCGAGTCTTGACTCTGACTAGTGATTTATGACTCGAGACTTGACTCGGACTAGTGATTTATGACTCGAGACTTGACTCGGACTAGTGATTTATGACTCGAGACTTGACTCGGACTAGAGATTTATGACTCGAGACTTGACTCGGACTAGTGATTTATGACTCGAGACTTGACTCGGACTAGAGATTTATGACTCGAAACTTGAGTCGGACTAATGATTTATGACTTGAGACTTGACTCTGACTAGTGATTTATGACTCGAAACTTGAGTCGGACTAATGATTTATGACTTGAGACTTGACTCTGACTAGTGATTTATGACTCGAGACTTGACTGGGACTAGTGATTTATGACTCGAGTCTTGACTCTGACTAGTGATTTATGACTCGAGACTTGACTCTGACTAGTGATTTATGACTCGAGACTTGACTGGGACTAGTGATTTATGACTCGAGTCTTGACTCTGACTAGTGATTTATGACTCGAGACTTGACTCTGACTAGTGATTTATGACTCGAGACTTGACTGGGACTAGTGATTTATGACTCGAGTCTTGACTCTGACTAGTGATTTATGACTCGAGACTTGACTCGGACTAGTGATTTATGACTCGAGACTTGACTCGAACTAGTGATTTATGACTCGAGACTTGACTCGGACTAGAGATTTATGACTCGAAACTTGAGTCGGACTAGTGATTTATGACTCGAGACTTGACTCGGACTAGTGATTTATGACTCGAGACTTGACTCGAACTAGTGATTTATGACTCGAGACTTGACTCGGACTAGAGATTTATGACTCGAAACTTGAGTCGGACTAGTGATTTATGACTCGAGACTTGACACAGACTAGTGATTTATGACTCGAGACTTGACTCGGACTAGTGATTTATGACTTGAAACTTAACTCGGACTAGTGATTTATGACTCGAGACTTGACTCGAACTAGTGATTTATGACTCGAGACTTGACTCGGACTAGAGATTTATGACTCGAAACTTGACTCGAACTAGTGATTTATGACTCGAGACTTGACTCGGACTAGTGATTTATGACTCGAGACTTGACTCGGACTAGTGATTTATGACTTGAAACTTAACTCGGACTAATGATTTATGACTCGAGTCTTGACTCTGACTAGTGATTAATGACTCGAGACTTGACTCAGACTAATGATTTATGACTCGAGACTTGACTCGGACTAATGATTTATGACTCGAGTCTTGACTCTGACTAGTGATTTATGACTCGAGACTTGACTCGGACTAGTGATTTATGACTCGAGACTTGACTCGGACTAGTGATTTATGACTCGAGACTTGACTCGGACTAGAGATTTATGACTCGAGACTTGACTCGGACTAGTGATTTATGACTCGAGACTTGACTCGGACTAGAGATTTATGACTCGAAACTTGAGTCGGACTAATGATTTATGACTCGAGACTTGACTCGGACTAGAGATTTATGACTCGAGACTTGACTCGGACTAGTGATTTATGACTCGAGACTTGACTCGGACTAGTGATTTATGACTCGAGACTTGACTCGAACTAGTGATTTATGACTCGAGACTTGACTCGGACTAGAGATTTATGACTCGAAACTTGAGTCGGACTAGTGATTTATGACTCGAGTTTTGACTCGTACTAGTGATGTGTGACTCGACACTTGACTCGGACTAGTGATGTGTGACTCGACACTTGACTCGGACTAGTGATGTGTGACTCGACACTTGACTCGGACTAGTGATGTGTGACTCGACACTTGACTCGGACTAGTGATGTGTGACTCGACACTTGACTCGGACTAGTGATGTGTGACTCGACACTTGACTCGGACTAGTGATGTGTGACTCGACACTTGACTCGGACTAGTGATGTGTGACTCGACACTTGACTCGGACTAGTGATGTGTGACTCGACACTTGACTCGGACTAGTGATGTGTGACTCGACACTTGACTCGGACTAGTGATGTGTGACTCGACACTTGACTCGGACTAGTGATGTGTGACTCGACACTTGACTCGGACTAGTGATGTGTGACTCGAGACTTGACTCGGACTAGTGATGTGTGACTCGACACTTGACTCGGACTAGTGATGTGTGACTCGACACCTGACTCGGACTAGTGATGTGTGACTCGACACTTGACTCGGACTAGTGATGTGTGACTCGACACTTGACTCGGACTAGTGATGTGTGACTCGACACTTGACTCGGACTAGTGATGTGTGACGAACAAAACAACAAGAGAAAGGAAAAGAGAAATCAAGAATGGTGACAAAGATGAGTAGAAATGAAGAGATAAGAGCAGGATGTGTGATGACACTGTTCAATATTGTGATGATGATATGACTTGTGATGAAGAAGAACATGTTTCAGTTTTCATACAGTTCCTGATGTGTTTATCACACATGCTCACATCACCATGAACATTACCCTGCATTGAAATCTAGAAACAGAACAAGTTAGAACATCACAAGTGTCACTCAAATGTCTTTGAATGTATTTGAGATCAGTAAATATGTGTCAACATACTGAACAGCACGACCCCAGCAGAAGTCAAAATAAACAAAGTTCAAGTGTCAGAACCTGCTGAAGACTGATGTCACTTAGAATCAGCTGCTTCATTGAAGAACAAACTGAAGACAAAACTTTGACTCTCTGGAGTCTCACCTCTGACTTTCACATTTCAGCTCTGAAGCTGTAGAAATGATGTTCTGACCTGAGAGTCTCCAGGTGACAGTGTGGACTCTTCAGTCCAGCAGACAGCAGCTCCACTCCTGGATCCTGCAGGTTCAAGTTGTCACTCAGGTCCAGTTGAGTCAGACTAGAGGACGGAGAGCTGAGGACTGAGGACAGAAGTGAACAACTTCTCTCTGTCAGTCGACAGGAGTTCAGCCTGTGAAAGAGACGAGTGTCGTCAACAAGTGACTTTTTCTCTATTTTGACTTGAAAGACTTGATTTGAGGAAACACTGAACTCTTTACATTCATAAGATCATCACATGATTGTGTGAATATTTGAAGACTTTTCTATCAATCAGGATCAACTTGATCAAACACATGAAATAATGATGTTTTCATCAGTTCAACACTTTCCTGACTTTGTTTCATTATTTATAAAAGTGTCACATGATACACAGAGACTGTTGTGAGAGGATTGATGTTGTTTTTATACCAGAAACAAACACAAGAGAAGAAGAAAAACTAAAGTCACAATAGAAATAAATGAATAAAAGTCATGAGAAAAACAAAGATGTTTGTAGATTATTTTTGAAGGTTGTTTATCAATCAATACATCGATCAACTTGTTTTCATCTGGTGACACCTTTTATTTGTGATTCATGAAAATGTCTCAATTGAAGATTTCTATCAAGTTTTCTTTCTATAAACTTGTTATTTTCTACTTCTAATTATGTTTTCATTCATCAAAGTCTTCAAAGTTTCCCTCCATCATTGTTCAAACATGTGTCGTTTCTTTAAATCTCCAGGTTTCAAATGTTTTCTCTGTATTTCCAGGTTTGAATATGGAGGCCTGCGAGGGTCAAATCAAGAGTTTACTCACCTTTTCATTGATATTTGGAAATAATCTCCTTCCATGTTTCAAGACAATACTTTTGGCAGAGATGGAGACTCGAGTCACACCTATGACTCGTGACTGAGACTCGGAATTTGTGACTCGAGTCAACTGGGACTTATTTATAGTGACTCGACTCATACTAGTTATTTGTGACTCAAGTGTCGACTAGGACTAGTGATTTATGACTTAAGACTTGACCTAAACTAGTGATTTGTGACTCAAACCTGAGTCGTCCTTGTGATTTTGGGCTTGAGAGTCGACTCAGATTCTGGATCTGTTACTTGAGACTTGACTCGGACTAGTTATTTGTCTCTTCAGTGTTCACTGGGACTAGGAATGTGTGACTTGATATGAGAATTAACTTTAACTTGTGACTCGACACTTGAATCGGACTTGTAACTATAAACTTGACTCAGACTCGTGTTCTCTGACTCAAGACTTGACTCGGACTGGTGATTTGTAATTCGAAACTTGCCCCCAATGAGTTATTTCTGACTAGAGAGTCGACTCAGACAAGTTATTAGTGACTCGACACTTGACCTGGAATAGTGATGTGTGACTCGAGAGTCAAATCCTACTAGTTACTTGCGACTCAAGAGTCGACTTGAACTTGTGATTTGTGACTCGAGAGTTGATTCATGCTAGTGATTTATGACTCGAGAGTCGACTCCTCTAATTGATTTGTGACTTGAACTCAGGATTATTTACTAAAGACTCGACTTGACAAAACTCTCTGGAGTCTCACCTCTGACTTTCACATTTCAGCTCTGAAGCTGTAGAAATGATGTTCTGACCTGAGAGTCTCCAGGTGACAGTGTGGACTCTTCAGTCCAGCAGACAGCAGCTCCACTCCTGGATCCTGCAGGTCGAAGTTTCTACTCAGGTCCAGTTGAGTCAGACTAGAGGACGGAGAGCTGAGGACTGAGGACAGAAGTGAACAACTTCTCTCTGTCAGTTTACAGTCTCTCAGCCTGAAAAAAATGAAACAGGAAATCAAACGTTGATGTTTATATCTTCAGAGATGTTCCAATGATCCACTTACAGAACTTTATGTGAAGCTTGAACCATCGGCAGAAGCCTCTCAAGAACCTCCTCTGAAGCAGAGTATTTCTTCAGGTCAAACTCGTCCAGATGTTCCTCTGAGGACAGTAAGATGAAGGCCAGGGTGGACCATTGAGCAGGAGACAGTTGATCTGTGGAGAGACGTCCTGATCTCAGCTGCTGTTGGACCTCCTCCACCAGAGAAGTGTCCTTCACTTCATTCAGACAGTGGAACAGGTTGATGATTCTCTCTGGAGACACATTCTCACTGATCTTCTTCTTAATGAGCTTTGCTGTGTCCTGATTGGTCCAAGAGCTTCTTCCTGTTTGTTTCAATAAACCTGTCAGGAGACTCTGGCTGGTCTGCAGAGAAAGACCCAGAAGGAAGCGCAGGAACAAGTCCAGATGTCCATTTGGACTTTCTACAGCATCATTGATTTCTTTCTGGTAGAACTTTTCTATGTCAACGATTCTTGACTGCAGGTTGACTTCAGAGTTGAAGAACTTCTGGTGAACATGAAGAGCAGCCAGAAACTCCTGAAGACTCAGGTGGATGAAGCAGAACATCTGGTCCTGGTACAGTCCTCTCTCCTCTCTGAAGATCTGAGTGAAGACTCCTGAGTGAAGTGAAGCAGCTGTGATGTCGATGTCACTCTCTGTCAGGTCTGATTCATAGAAGACCAAGTTTCCTTTCTTCAGGTGCTCAAAAGCCAGTTTTCCCAGAGACTCCATCATCTTGCTGCTCTCAGGATCCCAAACTGTGTCTGTCCAAGCTGCTCCATGGTACTTCAGCTTCTTGACTTTGGACAGAACCACCAGGAAGTAGATGAACATCTCAGTCAGGGTGTTGGGCAGCTGTCCTGTGTCTCCGCTCTTCAACATGTCCTCCAGAACTGTGGCAGTGATCCAGCAGAAGATCGGGATGTGACACATGATGTGGAGGCTTCGGGAGTTCTTGATGTGAGAGATGATGGTGCTGGTCTGCTCCTCATCACTGGACCTCTTCCTGAAGTACTCCTCCTTCTGGAGGTCAGTGAACCCTCTGACCTCTGTCACCATGTCCACACACTCAGGAGGGATCTGATTGGCTGCTGCAGGTCGTGTGGTCATCCAGAGACGAGCTGAGGGAAGAAGATTCCCTCTGATGAGGTTTGTCAGGAGGACGTCTACTGAGGTGGACTCTGTAGCTGCTGTGAGGACCCGACTGTTGAGGAAGTCCAGAGGGAGTCGACACTCGTCCAGACCGTCAAGGATGAACAGAACCTGGAGTCCTTCAAAACTGCTGAGATCTTTGGTTTCAGGAAAGAAAAGATGAACAAGTTCCACCAAACTCAACTTCTTCTCTTTCAGCAGGTTCAGCTCTCTGAAGGTGAAAGGAAACATGAAGTGGAAGTTCTGGTGAGCTTTGCCTTCAGTCCAGTCCAGAGTGACCTTCTGTGTCAGGAGGGTCTTCCCAATTCCAGCCACGCCCTTCGTCAGCAGGCTCCTGATTGGTGGGTCTCTCTCAGGTGAGGCTTTAAAGAGGTCTTCTTGTCTGATGGTGGTTTCTGGTCTGGTCTGGTTCCTGGTGGCTGCTTCGATCTGTCGGACCTCGTGCTCCTGGTTGACCTGGTCTGTGCCCCCCTCAGTGATGTAGAGCTCCGTGTAGATCTGATTCAGAGGAGCAGAGTTTCCTGCTTTAGCGACCCCCTCAGACACACTGTGGAACTTCTTCTTCAGGCTCCTCTTCAGCAGTCGTTGAATCTTTTCTACACGACTTCCTGAAGAAGAGAAGTCACATGAGTCACAAGATTCTAAAAGCTGAAGATCAATCTTCTCAGCAGCTGCAGGAATTTCAATCTCGAATGTTCTAATAGATTCAAGACTTCATTTTCAGCAGGTTGAAGGTTCAAATCCTCTTACTTCCCCACAGAAGACCAGCAAGCTCCTCCTGCTTCATGCTCCTCAGGAGGTTCAGGATGATCTTCAGGAAAGCTTCTCTGTTGCTCCTCATCTGCTCCTCTTCACACTTCAACTGCTCCTCTTCCTCATCATCCAGGTGTTTCTGCTCACCTGGTCTGAGAAACTTCTTCACTCTCTCCAGTTCCTCCTTCACCAGGGTCATGACCTTGTCCTCCAGCAGCTGAAACACAAACATGTGACTTGATCATGTGACCTACAGAGGTCACCAGAGGTATGTCTCAGTCCAAGTCTAACCAGGACCTGTTGAGCAATACTTTCTTCAAGAGTAGGACCAGAGAGTCTGAGTCACATTCAAATCTCATCTTCTCTCTAAAACTAAACAAGAGTCTCAGCCACACCAGACCTTCTACTTCATGTATGAAGCTGACAGGTGGAGTTGTCCAGGATCAGAGCTTCATGAAGCAGCAGAAGCAGCTGACTGGTGAGTTAGCAGCTGTTGTAGTCAGCAGGTGAGGCTGAAGAACATACCTGAAGTGTGGAGTCCACATCTGTCTGATGCTGCTGGACACACTGGAGACTGAGAACATCCGAGACCTGCTGATCCTCTCTGTGAAGAACATCAGGCCGTCAATAAGTTCTGTCTACTTCTACAAGGACACCAATGATCTGAGCAAGACTCTGACTCTTCCATGTGCAGACCACCTAAGATAGAATCTTCCACATTCATGGAAAACCAGGTGAAACACAAGTTTGTCTCACACTTCAGTCGTGATTTCATTCTCATGGCTGCAGTTTGTTGCTTCTTCTCTTGTGAGTCGACTTTCCTCCACGACTGTCTGCAGCACTTTTGACGAGCAGTTCGTGAAGCTCAATAAAAGAGAAGTTTTGAGCTGCATTGACTCATGAACATCTTCAGTTGAAGTCACCAAGAGTCACTAACTGCTGATAGAAACACACACAGCTGTGAGTGAAAGAATGATTGTTGAGGATCAACTAACAGTCTTTGACGACTCAAACATTCCCTCAATCATTGAATCAGTGACTCTTAAATCACTTGAAGTATTTTCTCTTATCAGTGACCTTCATCTGAGGCGCTCATATGATCCACGTGAATGTTGCATCACAAGAAAAACACTCAAATCAAACTTGACTTTTGATGAATATTTCATCACGTTTGTTGTGTGTCAAGTTTCACAAGACTTCAGGTGGAGGAGAAGAAAAGTAGTTGCACTATTTAGAATTCTTCTTCTTGACTCAACAACTGAAGAGACTGTTGGTCGTCACATGATACAAACTTCTTCAACAACGGATGAACACACAAGTTGCAGTGAGAAAATGATTCCAGTACTTAAAGCGCTGACAATATTTACAGATTTAGCTTCCAACAGGGAGGATGAGCTCCATGCACTGTTTCTTTTTTTGTTGGCCGTCAATGAGTTCTGTCTACTTCTACAAGGACACCACTACAACTCGTCACTTCCACCCCCACACTGGAACTCTCTCTCCCTCTTTACAGCTCAGCTCAAAACCACCTGTATTGTGTGATTTTATTGTATTTGTGATTTTATTTTGCAGCGACCTTGAGTCTCCTGAGAGGTGGTTTTAAATAAGATTTATTATTATTATTATTTTCTTCTTCCTCTCATGTGTATAGATATACTGTATAGTTTTCTCTGCATATTTAAATAACTACTAGATGTTCTCGTGTTGCTCCTGTTGTCTCTCACCTCTGATGCTTCTGTTCACCTTTGAAGTCAATTGCTCTTCCCATAGACCAGTCACTCTTCAGAGACACACAGCTGGGAGCAGGTCCAGGTCCAGGTCCAGGTCCAGGTCCAGGTCCAGGTCCAGGTCCAGGTCCAGGTCCAGCAGATGTACGTAGCTTTGATCTGAACACACACAAGTAGCAGTAAGAAAATGTTTCCAGTATTTGAAGGTGTGATGCGTTACGACCCCCACTGATCAGATTTAGCCTCTAACAGAAAAGGTGAGCTCCAAGTACCGTAACTTTGGTTGTTTTGTTTGGATGTTTTAAAAACCTAACATTAAAAACCTAACTCATTGTTGCAAAATGATGAGATTTTTGCTCGGCCTACTTGCCCATGAGTGGCTTTTCCTTGTGTTGCCCTTTTGTTTCTGTGAGCCAGTATTTAAGTTGATTATTATTATTATTATTATTATTATTCAAAAGTGTTAAAACTAAGATGTGTTATTCCTTTTTTTTCTTATTTCTTTTGGAATAGAGGGGAGATTCATCAACGAACGCATGTCACTCGCACGGTTGCACAAGGTGAAAGTAAGTGGTCCACACGTGTCACTTGTCCGTGAGCGGTTGCGCGCATCGTACGTGGTAAGAGAGTTATATGTGCTTTTAATGTACGATCTCCGTGCGATTGTTGTTACACGTTATTGTACGGATGTCCCAATTAGCAGTGTGCAAAAATGTAGTGCGCAATGAGCACTCAACTGTGCACTCAAATGGCCGGAAAATTGAGTGTGGATCGATTCCACCTGTAACCCACTGTTTACACTGAGTGATGTGCTTTGTGTTGTGCTTGATTTAAATGTATTATATTCAAATGATGAACCCTTTAACTTATCATTGAATATTTATTTTCGGTGATGGCATGACTGTCAGCTGAGACTGGGACTTTTTAAACAACGTTTTACAGCATGACACAGCGAGTTTTTGATGGAGGACAACGGCGATCCGAGGGTGTGAACAACAGAATCAAGCATTGGTGATTGTTCTGTCAGACAGTCGAGACCAAGCGTCCAGAGCAGAGTTAAAGAGTTTGGCGGCGTTGCGCAACTCGCGCAACAACTTGTTGACGTCTCACAGCTGACAGGATCGCCAACACCACCTGAAGCCGGTTAGCTGGATAAGCTAACCAACCACCTCCAAGTCCCCTCGACTAGGAACCCGCGTCGATCCACCAGATGCTCAGGTACCTTTTTATTTACTGGCTTTGCGAAGCGAAGCGGCCTCATCGTTTTTGGACTCAACGCGCCCGAGCGACGATTCAGGCCTGCAACGTTTATTTTGAATACTGATGGACAAACTGGTGACTATTTTGAGTTTGCACTGCTTTATCAAGTCACATCTTTAGTTTAAATTGATTGTGGGGTTTTGTGTGCCTTTGTCTATTATAAGTAAATTGGCGAATTCGGGGTCCTGCATTCTACTAGGTAGAGCAGGATCGCTACACACCCTTAACAGCCGCCATCTTAGTGACGTAGATGAAGCTAAACTGAAGCTACGTCACTGACGACGCATCTTTGGAGCAGATACCGACGTAAATGTCTAGAGAAAACACTCATTTTACCAGAACACAACAGTAATCAATTTTCAAAAAAGTGCTGTCAAGTGTCGTTGATAGTGTTCTAACAGGCCTGGATGCTTTAACAGTTTTCTCCCGACAACAGCCAGGCGGAAAAATAAAAAACACTGAACACTGCAAAAAATCACGAGATACTTCCTCACCTTAATCACATGCAATATTCTGTGGTGAATGTAAAACAAATATTTAAGTGCAATACTGCAAACACTGCTTTAATTCTCTCCCTCTCTGTCTCTCTTTCCTTCTTCCTCTCATGTGTAAAGATATACTGTATGGTTTTCTCTGCATATTTAAATAACTACTAGATGTTCTCATGTTGCTCCTGTTGTCTCTCACCTCTGATGCTTCTGTTCACCTTTGAAGTCAACATATCTTCCCATAGACACGTCACTCTTCAGAGACACACAGCTGGGAGCAGGTCCAGGTCCAGGTCCAGGTCCAGGTCCAGGTCCAGGTCCAGGTCCAGGTCCAGGTCCAGCAGATGTACGTAGCTTTGATCTGAAAACACACAAGTTTCAGTGAGAAAATGATTCCAGTATTTGAAGGTCTGACAGGAGAAGTGATCTTCTCACCTCTGAGCTCTGGTCTGACTGTCATGGTCTTCACCCAGAAGTTCTTTAGAGGGAGGATCTTCCTCCTCTGTGTCCACACCTGCACACAAACACAACAGCATCATGGATCTGAATGTTTGAGTCACTTGTTTAAACACAACATTCTTTGTTCCACTTCAATTTGTTTTATTTATTTTTTGCATGTTTTCATTTATTCAATCAACACATTATCACGATGAAGATTCATTCATTCACCTCATGACCAAACTGTTGATTCATTCATTCACCTCACGACCAAACTGTTGATTCATTCATTCACCTCACGACCAAACTGTTGATTCATTCATTCACCTCACGACCACACTCTTGATTCATTTATTCACCTCACGACCAAACTGTTGATTCATTCATTCACCTCACGACCACACTCTTGATTCATTTATTCACCTCACGACCAAACTGTTGATTCATTCATTCACCTCACGACCACACTCTTGATTCATTCATTCACCTCACGACCAAACTGTTGATTCATTCATTCACCTCACGACCACACTCTTGATTCATTTATTCACCTCACGACCAAACTGTTGATTCATTCATTCACCTCACGACCACACTCTTGATTCATTCATTCACCTCACGACCAAACTGTTGATTCATTCATTCATCTCACGACCACACACTTGATTCATTCATTCACCTCACGACCACACGCTTGATTCATTCATTCACCTCCCGACCAGACTCTTGATTCATTCATTCACCTCACGACCACACTCTTGATTCATTCATTCACCTCAAGACCACAGTTTTGGTTCATTTATTCACCTCACGACCACATTCTTGGTTAATTCATTCACCTCACGACCACACTCTTGATTCATTTATTCACCTCACGACCACACTCTTGATTAATTCATTCACCTCACGACCAAACTGTTGATTCATTCATTCATCTCACGACCACACTCTTGATTCATTCATTCACCTCACGACCACACTCTTGATTCATTCATTCACCTCCTGACCAGACTCTTGATTCATTCATTCACCTCACGACCACACTCTTGATTCATTCATTCACCTCACGACCAAACTGTTGATTCATTCATTCATCTCACGACCACACACTTGATTCATTCATTCACCTCACGACCACACGCTTGATTCATTCATTCACCTCCCGACCAGACTCTTGATTCATTCATTCACCTCACGACCACACTCTTGATTCATTCATTCACCTCAAGACCACAGTTTTGGTTCATTTATTCACCTCACGACCACATTCTTGGTTAATTCATTCACCTCACGACCACACTCTTGATTCATTTATTCACCTCACGACCACACTCTTGATTAATTCATTCACCTCACGACCAAACTGTTGATTCATTCATTCATCTCACGACCACACTCTTGATTCATTCATTCACCTCACGACCACACTCTTGATTCATTCATTCACCTCCTGACCAGACTCTTGATTCATTCATTCACCTCACGACCACACTCTTGATTCATTCATTCACCTCACGACCACACTCTTGATTCATTTATTCACCTCACAACCACACTCTTGATTAATTCATTCACCTCAAGGCCACAATCTTGATTCATTCATTCACCTCACGACCACACTTTTGATTCATTTATTCACCTCAAGGCCACAATCTTGATTCATTCATTCACTTCACGACCACACTCTTGATTCATTCATTCACTCTTGCTGGGCAGACATGATAGATTGTAGACGGTGAGAAAGTCACTGACCTGTGAGCAGCTCTCTGCTCTGAAGACTTGTGTCCATGTTTGTAGATGAAACTTCCAGGTGAGCTCAGCTCCTTCTGATCCAGACTCAGGGAAACACTGATCGATGAAAACGCCCGTGAGTGAGGGGGTGTGTCCTGTCAGAGACCAACAGTGCAACATTGTTTGTTGATTCACACGGTTACAATATGAAAACAAAACATTTACCACGAGGGTCAAGACGTCTCTGTTTTACACTTTTTTGTCAAAATGTTCAAGTAGAGGAAAGAATCCAGGAGTGGTCACGAGAGCTTCAACATGAGGGCCATTGAGATTAATAATCTAATCCACCCCGATATTAATGTATTTTTAATTTAACCCTATCACTGTCTTTGTAAAATAGATGTACTTTATTGATTAATTTTAACAAAATACCATAGCAGACATTGATATAAACCCAGTATAATCATTTCAAGTACAAAAGTGAAATAGTGGACGTCATTAAAATAGATAAAACACACTTCTACTCTTACACTCAATGTGACTCTTATATGGAGGTTCACAGCAAACTAAACTCTCCTCTGAACCACATCCTTCAAGAACAGGCACCAGAGTAAAGTTAGTCAAATGGTGGATATTGGACATATATTCAATGCACCAGATCGGAGTCTCTCACTTGAAGCACTTCTACTTCAGTACGTGTCAGTTAGGGACCGTCAACAAATTCAATGTCATTTTTGTAATATCATTTTTCAATTGCTTCCTAGAAATGTGACCTATTGATGTCAGATCAACTTTAAATCTTAGGGGGACACATGATACATAAAGATGACTGACTTATATTACAGCAAGATTAATAACTTGTATTCATTAATATTAGTACATGTTTCTGCAATTAGCGCTTGGACTCACTAGTAATTGGCGGGGTTCGAATTTAACACATAACTTGCCGCGACCGTCCTCCACATTTGCCGTAATGCCCTGAAAAATATACCTGAGCAACAAGTTGCCCTGAGAGCCCTTGGTTTTTAATTTGTTAATAAATACTGGTAGCATTATTGTTTTGTCGAATGAACATAATTAAATCGACCCGACTTGACTGTAATTTAACATTTTCAACTGTTCAAAATCTAACGGTAAAAGGTAAACAACATGGGTTCAGCCATTTTGGAAGCTTGTATCAAAGGTCAACCGACGACAGAAACAGTGAACGGCTCCGAGTGATACACTCGTTACATCAGCGTCTCCAAGGAGGTCAGGAGGTCAATGTTGGTCGGGCAGCCAACTTGAAAATGCCGAGCAAGGAAAGGGTGAAAGAAGGAAAGACGAGGAATTACAGGCTGTTGGGGGAAAAAATGTAGCAAAATACACAACTTGTTTAGGTTTATTTCATTGTTTCAAAGTATTTAGTGGTTCGTTTGCCCTCGAAACTTGCTTCCTAAACCTGTCGATGTAGTTTATGTGTGTGTTTATTTTGATTCGTGGCTGTCAGCGACAAAGTGTGTAACATACGTGGATTTGAATATTTTTTGTAAACATTGAATACAAGCTGCACATGAAAACTATAATATTTATGGTATGATAATTGCATGGTGTTTTATATATTTGTTTATAATTTCCTCTACAATATATCTATATCTACATCTACATCTATACATATAGATATATTGAGGGACTTCGTGAATATTTGTTGTAATACATATTTGTTATAAATGAATAATTACTAGCAGTATTAGCACAAGATGTTAATGCATAGCTGATATGCTAAAATGATCTTATGTCAAACCCGAGTGCATTATTTAAAAATGTTATTGCATTATTTGTTGTAAGTAAAATAAATGACTAAAGAAATATATATTGAAGTTGTCATTTTACTTTTTTGTTGTTTTCAATAGGTGTTAACAAGAGCATGATATACTATATATATATCTATAGATATCTATATATACACACATTAGCTTTGGTGCCGCTACTTCGAAAGAAATGTTTGCGTTGGTGCCCTAAAACGTGTACTCTTCTTTGCGGCAACACTTTGACTTTGGCCTTGACCTTAAAAAGTTTAAATTCAAAGCCTGATTTGGACTTGAGGATCGGCACACACCCATGCTGGGGCCGGTTTCATATTAAAGTAAAATTCATGTTACTTTGGATTAGAAGTTCTCAGCTGTACTTCAGATCGTTCCTACACACTGAGGAAAACAAAACAAATCCTCACATGATGCCAGCAAGTCTCCATTCAAAGACGAGATCTGCGACAAAGTCACGAGTTAAGCCGAGTCGAGAAATCTTCTATCATGATATGGATGATCTTATATCACCATTAGATTTACCACGATATAGATTTTCAGAGAATAATATACAAATATTGTCCAACATACACAGAAACTTCTACATTTTTCTCTCCCTGTGTTTGAAACCATGTTGTCATGGTTAATGTCAGTAGTGGATACAAATACTAGTACATTAGATACTTCAATACCGATTCTTAACTATGATTAAAGAAAATGACCCAGTACTTTTTAGTTCACAACTTTATTAAATAACAATAACAATCAATTTTATTATGTTTCTTTCTTTATCTTTACAACATTTATTCCTTTATCTTTATCACTGTTTTATGTGACGTGTGCAGATACAGTATATTTATCTTTATGAGATGTATTTATTTATCTGTCATTTAATGTTTGTTTGTTTTAGTGAAGATACATTTTTTCATTTCTTTATATTTATTTGTTCATCTGCCGTTCATTGTTTTGTTTCTTTTAGTTTGCTATGTGCAGTTATATTTTATTCTAGATCTTTATAATATTTATTCGTCCTTAAATGTTTTATTTGTTCGTTTGTGTTCTGCTGACATGTCGACGGTCAATCTGGAGAGTTAGGTTTTCAATAACTTCTGAAACAGACGCGGTTCTACCCTGAAAACAGAAAGAGAACATGTATTGTTAAATGAAAGAATATACATTTAACAACAATAAAACCCAGCGTGGTTGTGAGGAAAAGTTTTCTTCCTGCGTTTCCTTTGGAATGTCAGTGTTATAATCACAAATGTCCATTTCTTCTTCATCCTCCATCATAGGTGAAAACAACTCTGTTTCATTGAGGAGGAAAAAAAGCACAATTGACATACTTGGTGTTTTCAAATGAACAATACTTTGAAACTGTGATTTAAGAAGTAACAATACCTGTAACTTGTAGTTTTCCTAACATTCTCTGTTGTTCCTCCTCCCCCGGTTTGCAAGATGGAAAGTATGTCATTTGACATGCGAGTCATTCAGAGGCAGTAGGTGCAGTTTTTGACCACAAACATTGTAACAGAGACACATTAATTGAGTCCGTAAATCAACGTATGCATGTCCATCAAATATAATGTTACTATCCTGGTGTACAATAGCTCATGCTTTACACAGAAACTCTCATTTCAAATGGTTTAATTGAGGCAAACATTTTTAAAGGTGACACTTTTTTCCTGATTAACGTGACATTTAAGACTGCACAGTATTATATGTTCAATACATGGTTCTCAGTGAAATTTAGACAAATGAATACATATTTTTCAAATGTAAAGCATGGAAGTATCTTGTATTTACCACTGTATAGAATTCTGCAACACTTCTGCTTGCGATGATGATCACATGTCAATGCTGACGAAGTCTCCACAGATGAGAACATCAGACAAAAATACAAATGTGTTGATACACTTCCTCACAGTAAAGAGAAAGACAAGTTTGCGTCTGGTTTATTTACAATCTCCGTCCTCTAACTGCTTTGTTATCGTTTTATCCTCGTCTCTGAGAAGCTTATGAACTCTCACCCAGCTGGGTGTAGTTCACTTCCTATAGAGGTGTGGATCCCCACCGCACTTCCTCCTTTTTAACTCGGCAGAGAAGCTCCTGACAGTGAAAAGATCACAGTGGAATGTAATGATGGCGAATAAATATTTACAATCTTATAACATCAGGTACAGCAGAACCTGACGTCAACGATACAAGACAAATCAACTACATTAAGGCTCAATAATATAAATAATAACAAAGTTTACAGGTTTTCTGTCATTGATTCCTTTTCCTTTAAAAAAAAATGATCTTCGTCTCTTTTTCAAACATTATTAGAGACAAACAAACAAACCCATGACTTTGATTCAGTTCAATCATGGAACACAGATAAAGTTAGTTTAATCCCATCAAATATAAAGACAAGTTAAAAGTGACGTGAACACGGAGAACAGAATAATAACAGATACAAATACACCGTAAATATCATGATTTATGACACTCGGAACATGACATTAGATGAACTTCACTTACTTTGACTTTCGTTTTGTCCAAGAACCAGGATGTTCACTTCTGTGGATTAATGTTGTTGTTTTGTCGCTTTTGTAGTGAGTTCGTCGATCACCGAAGTTGTTCCGTGTTTTATTTGTTAGTTTTTGTTGTTAATACACTAAAAATACACCGAGATTCTTCTTTAAACGTGTATCTGATGCGATCATATTACTAACTGCGTAGCAGTGAGCGACACAAGTTAGTGTTCATCACACAGCTCCCATTCCGGCTACTCTTTCAAAATAAAACGGTTTTACTTTGAAACCGGAAACTATGTCAAGAACCAACCCGCGCAGAAATGATCAGCGACATATGATGTAAAGACTCGGACAAAGACTAGTCTGGAGCGAATATCTGTCCAACATGTGACTCGTTTTGAACAGAACAGTGTTGAATTGAACAGGACTTAATGCAAGGAAGTGTGAAAGTGAAATATGTTCAAACAAGACAAGAAAACAAGAATAATACTAAGATATCATCAGATACATACTCTGGATACAGTACACAATACTTCTACTTACTTCTACTGCCACTCAAAAGGATGGAAACCAACAGATGGATGATGAATGTTGTTCTCAAAACACGAACGGATGTCACTGCAGCGACAGAGAAAGTGAGAGTACTTCTGAAATCTTCTTCTATAGCAGTTAAAGGTGCACCAGCACCACCTGCTGGTACAGAGTGTCATTTCTCTTTTACTTTACTAGTAAGTAAGTAAGTAAGTAATATTTATTTATATAGCGCTTTTCGAGACCAGGGTCACAAAGCGCTTAAACAATCAAAACAATACTAGTAGATGTATAAATAAACGTTTCTATGATCTCTTGAATCCTTCAGTCCTCCTAAGATAGTGCAGGACCACATTGTAACAGTTCTAATGAACATATCTCTTAAATCCAAATGTTCTCCCTAAAATGACCGACATTTTTCTGTGTTCAAATCTCCACCTTGATATGAATGTTTCTTCATTTCAGGCTAGTTGTGTTTCTCATTTGTCAAATGTGTTTTTCTATTGTGTAGAATCATTTTTCACCAATTACCCTTTTTTGTTTGTTTCTATTTCTTTTGTAGAGCGAGAGAGAGAGAGAGAGAGAGAGAAAGAGAGAGAGAGGACTTTTAAAAACACTTTATTGCAATGTTGTTGTTTTTACAATAGTTCCATATAAAGTAACAAGTGCAATACTTCAGTCAAGCCAGTGTGCAAATTGTAGAATGTTTTCTTTCGTTGCACAAATTTGTCCCTTTTCTCCCCATTTTCTAAAAGCATCTCGGTGTTGTTGTGACTCTGTGGAAGCAGAACTCCAGCCTCAGTCTGGATCTGATGTTCTGTCTCCACAGAGTCACCACATCCAGTGAGTGTCTGCAGCTCCTGCGAGTCAGATACACATCTTTACCTCACCAGGTACTTTAAGATCTTCTCTCTTTGTGCTTCTTGTGTATCTGACTCCGCCTATAAAACAGGGACAGAGAACACGAGGTTAAAAAGACTAAAAACAACAGTTCAAACATTAAAAACCTCCCACACTCTTTAAAAATGTGAAAAGTCTTCTCTGGTTGATGCAGAATGGACACTCGTTTAAAACCCCGGGGTTAAAACGCGCTAAAAAGGAGTTGCTCGCGATGGCCGCGTGTAAAATCCTCCACTGGTTATCTTCCTCAGAGGTACAGTGACCTCCACTGTGACCTCCACTGTGACTTCCACTGTGACCTCCACTGTGACCTCCACTGTGACCTCCACTGTGACTTCCACTGTGACCTCCACTGTGACCTCCAGTCCCCAAGTCTGTCTGTCCATGTGTTGGTCGGTCGTCGTAAAAGAGTCTCTGCTTTAAAATCTTTACACAGTTCACCTAAAAACTCCTCTTTGTGGCCTTGTGTTAAAACGTCTCTGTCCGTGGTGGACAGGAGTGTTGTTGTTGTCCCGGACCTCAGGGCTCAGGTGCAGGTCCGGGAAGAGGTCCGCTGGGTGCGGCTCCATCCCGCCGCAGTTTTTTCTGGAGCCGTGATTCTTTCATTCGTCCAGTGATCTCCCAGCGAACCCCACAGAGCGTATCCCCAGTAATGTCCCGGCAGCCCGGTCCCACAGCGTCCACGAGGTGCTGCAGAGATTTTGTCCTGCTTCTGACCAGCGCCCCCGTCAGCCCAGGTAAAGGGACAGACAGAGAGAGAGAGAGAGACAGACAGGAAGAGAGAAAGAGAGAAAGAGAGAAAGAAAGAGAGAGAGAGAGACAGACAGGAAGAGGAAGAGAAAGAGAGAGACAGACAGACATAGAGAGAGACAGAGAGAGACAGACAGAGAGAGAGACAGAGAGAGAGAGAGACAGAGACAGAGACAGAGAGAGAGAGAGAGAGAGACAGAGACAGAGAGAGAGAGACAGAGACAGAGAGAGAGAGACAGACAGAGAGAGAGAGAGACAGACAGAGAGAGAGAGACAGACAGAGAGAGAGAGAGACAGAGACAGAGGTTGAGGTTTAAATTCCTTTTATTGACTATTGCAAATAAGTTTAACCACAACAACTACAAATCAGGTGTTATTGAAATAGAGAAAAGAAAGCATAACAGAAAAAAAATTAGGCAACAGACAAAATAATCATACATTGATGTTCACCTCATTGTCTTGATTCACAGAACACAAAACACTTAAAACTTAGGTACATTTCTTGTAATCCTGTAATAGGAGAGCTCTGCATTGAGTCTACTTCTTAACAGACCCTTCAGGACCAGTACTGGGTCCTCACTGCCGACACCTCTCGCCCTGTTCCTCCTCGTCAGCCAAATGGCCAACTTGGCAGACAGTCCATCAATGCCAGCTGCACGTCCTGATGCCAGTTGATTGACAGAATCTGTTAGCTCGTCCAGGGTCAGCTCACAGTCCAAACCATCTTGTTCTTCTGGGCTGAGTTGGGGAAGCTCCTTCAGAAGGTCCTCCCGACACTCCATATTGCACTGTCCCGCCTCGAAGAGTTCAGTGTAGAAGACCACAGCATGGCTCCTTATCTGGCCCAGGTTTGTGGTCACCCTTCCTCCAGGAAGCTTCAGGTCATCTGCTTCTTCTGTGCCGCCGATCTTTCCAGGTTGAAGAAGAAAGCTGTCGGGCGTCCATGTCTTAAAGACGGAGAAAACGAGACCTGGCAAGGGCTCCTTTCACTCTTTCTTGCAGGAGGAGCTCAACTCTGACCTTTGCCCTTTAAGAAGTTGAGCAGAGGCAGGATCTGAATTACTGTGCAGCTCTTTCTCTATGTCTTTAATGCTGACCTCAAGCTTGTGGACTGCTGCCTTAATTGTTGCCGTGGAGTGGGAGGTGTGTTGTTGGCAAAAAAGACGAATTTGTGTCTTCATAACTTCCCACTGCTTTAGAGAACTGAAGCTACTCTTCTTTCCTTTCCATTGCTCCCAGAGAACCTCAAATCCCTGACAGAAGGCGCTATCTTGTAGTAGTTTGTGGTCAAAAACCAGTGGGACTGAACCCTTACACCCGGAACATACGGCTTGGTATGTGTTTCTTGTAAGAAGAGCACATCTACCTTTTTTTGAAGGACTATTCCAGCTATTAAAACCTTTTTCTGTCTGTCTCTCCCACCGTTTATGTTCAAAGATCCGATCTTAAGGTTCTGCATTGAAGAAACAAACACAAAGAGACAGGAGAAGAAACAATGAGAGTAGAAAAGTAGGAGCCCAAGTGATACATGATCATTTTTACTTTTTATTTCTAACAGTTCTAGTATTTTTTGCCTTTCTTAGAGCCGTGACGTGTTTCTTTAAGCGATAACGTTTTCTTTCGTCCAGGACTTCAAATCCAACCAGTTTTTTTATTGTGTTCACAGATTTAATGAACTTTTCAGTGTTACTAAAATGATCAGTAATGTTTATAGATTTGTTATATGTCACGTCGAGGAAATTGTTGATCTCTTCTAGAGAGTAGAGATCGTCTACACTTCTGACGCTTTCACACACAGACACTGCGTCCGAGTCTGATCCATATTCCATGTCATCCACGTGACACGATTCTTGACTGTTACACGCTTGGTTTTCTTTCACCGTTTCATCGATGAGGGTTTGATCGACACTCGTGGAGGCTGTTGCTTCTGCAGCCTCTTTGTTGTCCTCCGTGTGTTGACTGACACCTGTCACCTGCGCGTCCTTCTGCTCCGCTGGCGAGCGCGCAGCGGCGCCAGGTGAGGCGCTCACCGCGGCGACAGGTGAGGCGCTCACCGCGGCGACAGGTGAGGCGCTCACCGCGGCGCCAGGTGAGGCGCTCACCGCGGCGCCAGGTGAGCGCCTCACCGCGGCGCCAGGTGAGGCGCTCACCGCGGCGCCAGGTGAGGCGCTCACCGCGGCGCCAGGTGAGGCGCTCACCGTGGCGCCAGGTGAGGCGCTCACCGCGGCGACAGGTGAGGCGCTCACCGCGGCGACAGGTGAGGCGCTCACCGCGGCGACAGGTCAGGCGCTCACCGCGGCCGCCGCCACGTGCTCTCTATGCGGACACGCTGCACGTTTCTGTCCCAACATCTCCTCACTCGAAACATTTGAACTGCCCTGAGCTCGCGTACATCATATATAATCCATCGCCATGTTTAACGCGGAAAGAAACCTCCAGCGTCTGCGCAGGTGAGTCGAGGAACATGAAGGCTTGTCTTCTCAGGGACTGGACATGCTTCAGTCTGGGATCTTTACATCCCAGGTTAACCGTCTTAAGCCACTTGCGAACTTCCCGACCCGCCGCAGCTCGCTCTCTAGACTGTCATTGGTGATGAAGGGCGGGACACCAGACACGGTGATCCGTGTGGACGGAACCGACAGCGGTGACACCTGCACGAACGCGTCTCTGACAAAAACACCTTTTTCTATCAGCTCGAACACGCATGTTTCCTCCGTCAGAAACACCACCACAGCTTTATTCATTCGTGATGCAAATGAGCATTTTTCATGACCCACTTGCTCACCGACACACAGTAGAACCTCCTCGACAGTGACGTCGGGGTCCGGCGGGACTATGCGCACTCCCTGCCGGATAGACGGAGTCGACGTCACGGAGGACGTCATTCCTCCGGAAGACGCACCTGACGACACGCGAATCGCTCGTCGATACGAATAAACGAAAAAAAATCTTACCTGATCATGTATTGAAACCAGTGTCGAAGAAGATTAGTTTGAGGAGAAACCGCAGAAACCACGAATCCACTAAAACTTTCAAACTCCGCGCTTCTCGCGCACTCACGCTCACACACACCGGAGAGAGAGAGAGAGAGAGAGACAGAAAGAAAAAGAGAGAGAGAGAGAGAGAGAGAGAGAGACAGAAAAAGAGAGAGAGAGACAGAGAGAGAGACAGAAAGAAAAAGAGAGAGAGAGAGCGAGAGAGAGAGACAGAAAAAGAGAGAGAGAGACAGAGAGAGAGAGACAGAAAGAAAAAGAGAGAGAGAGAGCGAGAGAGACAGAAAAAGAGAGAGAGAGACAGAAAGAAAAAGAGAGAGAGAGAGAGAGAGAGACAGACAGACAGACAGACAGACAGACATCAGCATACGAAGATAAAACCACATTTCCACTAAAACCAGGTAAAAACAGACATGAACCCTCGGATCTTGTGAAGAAGGGGTTCCAGGGAGAGTCATAGAGCCCGACAGAGCAGCCGAACACCTCTATGAACCTAAAAGGAGACACAAGCTGACGTTCAATTCCAGCTTCACTCTCAATGTCACTGTACAGTACCTGAAATCTGGCGATGAGACCCTCGCTGAACCCAAACTTACCCATGACTCTCCACAGGTAGTCGTGCTCAACGCGGTCCAACCTTTTCTTGATCTAGTGGATCAAGACCATGTCGGTGTCTGATGAACTGGAGACCTCCGGGAACACAGTATGTTTGGTCCGGGTGGATGACCTCCTCCAGGACCTCTCTCAGCCGGATGGCGTAGGCTTTCGAGAGGATCTTATAGTCCAGAGGAGGGAGACTGGACGCCAGTTCTTTATGTCCAGGAGGTTTCCTTTCTTCGGCAGGAGGGTGATGACGGCCCTCCTGCAGGACAGAGGAAGCGAGCCGGAATCCAGGCTTTCGTTGAAAACGTCCATGAGATCAGGAGCAACAATGTCCCAGAAGGCTCTGTAAAAGATCCTGGGTAGTCCTTGGCAGCAGTCATTAAAAAGTTGGTGCTGCTCCTGATACTCACTCGCGTAGAGGTGTCGATAAAAGTCCACTGCTCTCTGCCGGATCTCCAGGTGTTCTGTCAGTTCTTGACCGTCTTCCGACAGTAGGCAGTGGATGAGCTTCCTCTGTCCTCGTTTCTTCTCCAGGCCGAAGAAGAAGGCAGTCGGGCGTCCATCTCTTGGATGTTCTTCATCCTGGCCCGGACCATGGCGCCCTGGACCCTGGTGTCCAGCAGGTTGGCTAGATCTAGACTTTTACTTTTGAGGGTTTCAATGTAGCCTCGATTTCCTGTGGCTAGACCTTCTAGCTCCACAATCTGAGTCTCCAGATCTCTGATAGATCCAGATATGTGTCGTGTGACATTTAGAGTGAGCTGCTGACATAAAAGCTTCATCTGGACTTTACCATGATCCACCACTGTCGAAGAGAAGTGAAATCATTTTTTGTTCGTCTAAAATCATTCCAAAAGTAACTAAGAAATCATAAAAACTCTGGTTAAAACACAGTTAAAATGCCAATAAGCACTTTTGTGTAAATATTTCTTATAAAAACATAAAACTAAACAGTGATTACTTAAAGCAATAGGCACAATCTGACTTGTTTTAAAAACACTAAATTGGTGTTTAAACAATAAAATCAAGCCGTGCCAACGATACCAGATGTTCAGTCAGGTGGGACCATGAGTATCGTCTGCAGCTTCATCCTCCTCCAAACGTCCACCAGACTATGAGCAGCTGTTTCAGAGCCTGTTGTGAAGCTGGATGAGGCTCTGTGTGGTTTCTGTCTAAAACATTAATCGTTTAAATCCCCACCTAAGAATAAATACTCTGTGGAGCCACAATCATTCAACTTTTCATTCATTTTCTCGAAGAACGTGTTTCTGCACCTCGGTTCGAAGCATAGACGTTGATAAAAACAACAGAAAAGGAATTGAAAACAGCTTCGGCTAAAAAGCACCTGCCGGGGACGATGTGCTCGACTCTGACAGAGTTTGGGGTGAACGCTCTGGAGAATAGAAACTCCTGCACTGAGGTTTGTGCCGTGGCTTAGAAACACTTCCCACTCCCTGGTCAGTCAGTCTCGTTGTTACAGTCGCTGTGAGTCTCTTGTAGAAATAAAACGATGTGTTTGGATCTCATCGTGTCAAAAATAAAAACCCTCTTTTTAAAATCCCGAGCCCCGTTGGTGTTTAAACTTCCTACTTTAAAACCCTCCATAATAAAAAGTAAGAAGTTTAAAAACAATAATTTAGTAAAAAGCCGAATAAAATCACCAGTCATTTTCACTTTCTGCATTAATTTCTTTATTCTATATATCTCCGGGTCTGTGAACGCTCCTTTGTACTTGTTACTAACATGTGTTCTCGCTGATAAATGAAACAGTTTAACGTCCGGGAAATACTTTTAAATTTTTAGGCCCTTCATGTTCTTCGTTTCTGTTAAAAAGTTCTTGAACATGGTCGTGTTGTATATTTTCTTTTCTTGACTCGCAGTGAGAGACACGTCACTACTGTCTGATACAATGTCTCCCTCATCACTGCTGTCAGTCACGTCTGACCTTTGTTCTGTTGTTTTATTTATTCTGTCCATCACTCTGTCTGAAGTTTGTTTATTTTCTCCTTCACTACAGTGTTTGTTTTTTTCCTTTTTAATTTCCTGACTTTCTCTGATTCCTGCTCCATCTCTTCCTCACTCTCAGCTGTTTGAACTCTTTTTGTTTGATTGTTACTTTTTCAAAAGTTTTATTCACCTCACTAATGTCTCCCCCTTCACCTGTCTCACTCACCTGCCTGTCTCCCCCTTCACTTGTCTCACTCACCTGCCTGTCTCCTCCTTCACCTGTCTCACTCACCTGCCTGTCTCCCCCTTCACTTGTCTCACTCACCTGCCTGTCTGATCCTTCACCTGTCTCACTCACCTGCCTGTCACCCCCTTCACCTGTTTCACTCACCTGCCTGTCTCCCCCTTCACCTGTCTCACTCACCTGCATGTCTCCCCCTTTACCTGTCTCACTCACCTGCCTGTCTCCCCCTTCACTTGTCTCACTCACCTGCCTGTCTCCCCCTTTACCTGTCTCACTCACCTGCCTGTCTCCCCCTTCACCTGTCTCACTCACCTGCCTGTCTCCTCCTTCACCTGTCTCACTCACCTGCCTGTCTCCCCCTTCACCTGTCTCACTCACCTGCCTGTCTCCCCTTTCACCTGTCTCACTCACCTGCCTGTCTCCCCCTTCACCTGTCTCACTCACCTGCCTGTCTCCCCCTTCACCTGTCTCACTCACCTGCCTGTCTCCCCCTTCACCTGTCTCACTCACCTGCCTGTCTCCCCTTTTACCTGTCTCACTCACCTGCCTGTCTCCCCCTTCACCTGTCTCACTCACCTGCCTGTCTCCCCCTTCACCTGTCTCACTCACCTGCCTGTCTCCCCTTTCACCTGTCTCACTCACCTGCCTGTCTCCCCCTTCACCTGTCTCACTCACCTGCCTGTCTCCCCCTTCACCTGTCTCACTCACCTGCCTGTCTCCCCCTTCACCTGTCTCACTCACCTGCCTGTCTCCCCTTTCACCTGTCTCACTCACCTGCCTGTCTCCCCCTTCACCTGTCTCACTCACCTGCCTGTCTCCCCCTTCACCTGTCTCACTCACTCACCTGCCTGTCTCCCCCTTCACTTGTGTCACTCACCTGTTTCTCACCCACTCCTCCCGTCTCACGCTCACCTGTCTCCCTCTCCTCACTCATCGCGACGATGACGTCACCGCTCTCACCTGTCAGAGGTGAGTCCACGGCTTCAGCCCGCTCAGCCCCACCCGACTCCTCCGGACCGGACCGAAGGTGAACATCAGGTAATCAAAGTTGTCCACCTTGACAACGAACTTGATGTCCAGATCCTCGTCCTTCTTGTTCAGGATCATGAACGCCTGTCGTCTGTGCGACACGACGAGCTTCAACAGAGACTTACATCCAGACACGATCTTCTTCAAAGGAAACTACCTTCTGTGACTGGAAAGCTCTCGAACCAGCAGCTCGTCGCTGATGAAGGAGGAACGTTTGACAGCAGGACCGTGTCTCAGGCTGAACCAGGATCCCCTCCTCCACCAGACGATTCACCAGGTCCAGTCTGGTCACGAATAACATCACGGCACCGTTCATCCGAGCTGCCGATCTGATGTTGCCGTGACCAACCTTCTCACCGCCAGTGCTACCTCCTCCACTGCTCACCTGGAGCCGGCGCCTCCTAGTGGCGTCACACGCCAACCAGGTGAAGCCTGGTCGGCAAAAAAAGGACCTTTTATCGTAAAGAAACTTACAACACACTTCAAGTGAAACCATAACATTTATTAAACTATAAACGAAAGAAAATATAGATAAAGCCCGAAAAACACACTTTCTCAGACCGTTCTCTCTCAGCTCTTTCTGTACACCTCCACTCACAAGAAGAAGAGAGAGAGAGAGAGAGAGAGAGAGAGAGAGAGGGAGAGAGAGACATAGAGACAGAGAGAGAGAGAGAGAGAGAGACAGAGAGACAGAGAGAAAGAGAGAGACAGAGACAGAGATAGAGAGAAAGAGAGAGACAGAGACAGAGATAGAGAGAAAGAGAGACAGAGAGAGAGACAGAGAAAGAGAGAAAGAGAGACAGAGAGAGAGAGAGAGAGAGAGAGAGAGAGACATAAAGAGAGAGAGAGAGAGAGACAGAGACAGAGACAGAGAGAGAGAGAGAGAGAGAGAGAGAGAGGGAGAGTGAGAGAGAGAGAGAGAGAGAAAGAGAGAGAGACAGACAGACAGACAGAGCGAGAGAGAGAGAGAGAGAGAGAGAGAGAGAGAGAGAGGGAGAGTGATAGAGCGTTTAAAGATGATATTATACATGAACAGGCCAGTCATCTGTCAGCCCTCATGGAGGACGAACTGGTTGAGCTGTCATGTGACCGCACTTTAAAAACTGACGTCGTTTGGCTCCACATACCTTAATAAGACTTTTTCTGCACTGACATATATTAAAAATAAACACAGATGGCGTCTGAATGTGGAGAATGATCTCCGTGTGTCTCCACAATTAAACCACGAATGGACTCACTGTGTTCATCATTAGAAAAAGAAATAGTTCCCAAAATGTTTACGTTTGTGGATATTACACTGACTGAGATGTTATTCTTATTATTTGTCTGGTCAAAGTTGCACATGACAGCAATAATGTGACTCATGTTGTTATCTTGACTGAGGCTTTTATATTACAATACATTTCTAAATGTCAAATCATAACAGGCTGTTCTTTTGTGCGCTCGTTAAGCCGGTGTTTGGATAAGACTAGAGTGTATGGCCTGTGCCTCACATTTAGTTCATTTTCTTCACTCACATCCGGGGATGGTGGGGGTCGCCAGTCTCTGGCCCCGTTATTTTGGGGGTCGCGGTTGAAAAGTTGGGGAACCCTTGCTGTAGAACCATCTGCCTGAACAAATAAAAAGGTCTTAAGATGTTTCTTGAAGGAGTCAGTAGATCATCAAACACAGATGTTTCTTGAAGGAGTCAGTAGATCATCAAACACAGATGTTTCTTGAAGGAGTCAGTAGATCATCAAACACAGATGTTTCTTGAAGGAGTCAGTAGATCATCAAACACAGATGTTTCTTGAAGGAGTCAGTAGATCATCAAACACACAGATGTTTCTTGAAGGAGTCAGTAGATCATCAAACACACAGATGTTTCTTGAAGGAGTCAGTAGATCATCAAACACAGATGTTTCTTGAAGGAGTCAGTAGATCATCAAACACACAGATGTTTCTTGAAGGAGTCAGTAGATCATCAAACACAGAGATGGTTCCAAAGCTTAGGAGCAACAGTCTGGAAGGATTTCTCTCCTCTGGTCCTGAACCGTGTTCAGGAACCATCAGTAGATTCTGATCCACAGACCTCAGAGCCCGAGCTGGGGTGTAAGTCCGGATCAGATCACTGATGGAAGGTCTGACCATGAATAGATCTGAAAGTAAGAACCAGAATTTTAAAGTTGATCCTGAAAGAAACTGGAAGCCAGTGAGGAGTTTTAAGGATCGGAGAAATGTGAGTTCTTCTACTAGAGCGGGTCAGAAGAATCTGCATTTGGTTCTTCTAGAACTCCTGAAACATCTCTCAGAGCCAGAAATGTTTGTGTGTAACCAGGGACGGTCAGGTGAGGCAGAGCCTCAACACTGATTCACTTCATCCACGGTTTGTCACGTTTGTCTGGTTTGGTAAAAGTCTGACCTCGTTTGACTCTCAAGGTCATGTAGTGTTTGACTAAACGTTTCTCTCTAACAACATGAACGTGAGCATCGGATCCTTGTGAAGAACCAGGGATTGACCTTCATTTCATCCATGAATGACGAACCAATGCAGCGTTTTCATACGACAACTGACTTCAGCGTTAGAAGATCATTATTCCAGTTGAAAGGCTCTCCGAGCTCACTTAGTGATGTCGGCAGAAACTCCATTGACGGAGGATGATTGACAGGTGTCATTGCACCAAATCAGCCGGAGAGAAGATCTTTCCCAGAGTGTGTTTGTGGACTTTTTTTTTTTTATATAAAACATCTTTTTATTGATTTTCAGATATTAAGACATACATTTGAAACACACACACAAAATAAGTCAAATAAAAGGTATAATACAAAAACAAAGAAAGATCCCACCCTCCACCCCCGTAGAAAACCACCCCGCGGTCTCAGAAAACCAGACCCCCACCCACCTCTTAACAATCAGGGCTTGACAAAGACAGATGAATAAAATATAACAATGGTGAAAACATTCTTGTATATACATACACACACATAAAACGAATCAACTCAAAAAGGAACAATGATGCATAATAGTATACATTGATACAAACAGACAAAAAGAAAAAGAAAAAACAATACTCCATACATATGGTGGTAAAAAATGAAAATATAACCCAAACTGTTAAAGTATTATGTAAGGTTCAGCTCTTTAACATGCTGCATGAAAGGGGACCAGGTTTCATGAAACTTCTCCAGACAATTTGACCGACTGTATTTTATTTTCTCTAACTGCAACATAGAGAGAAGTTCTTGAACCCAACTCTTAAATGATGGTCGTCTGACTCCCACTGCAGAAGAACCAGTCTGCTGCCATCAATGAGGAAAATGCAATTGCGTTTGCATGTGCTGTTGATACAGAGAGGTCAGGTGGAGGTACTCCAAATATACACATGTGTGGAGAAGGTGTTATTGCTTTTTTACACATGTGGGAAATACATTCAAATATTCTACTCCAGAAACTTTTGAGTGATGGACAAAGACAAAACATATGACCCAAAGTAGCAGGGCTGTGAGAACATCTTAAACAATGTGGACTGACGTCTGGGTAGATTTTAGCAAGTCTCTCATTTGAATAATGCAAACGATGTAACACTTTAAATTGTATGAGACGTTGCTTTATGCAGTAAGATGACGAATGGATACACTCTAAGCTACGCTGCCAGAAACTTGCACATCATTTAATGTTTAAATCTTGTTCCCAGGCTTAGTTTTGTCCCATGACAGAGGTTTGACATTTTGCATGATCCTATATATTTTGGAAATATGACCTTTTATGTGTGGATTTAAGGAAAGAATCTCATTGCATGTGTTGTTGGATTGCACAAGTGGGAATTTAAGATATTTATTGGCAAAACTCCTGACTTGGAGATATCTGAAGAAATTACTTTTATGCAGATTGTGTTTTTGTTGTAGATATTCAAAAGTTAGAAAATGATTCTTTTGAATCAAGTCTTTTAGAAATACCAGTCCACTACTGTGCCAGACCTGGAAACCAGTGTCCATCTCGGATGGGGGGAAAAGATGGTTATTCATGAAGGGAGAGAATGTACTTAAATCTTTTAAATTAAAATGTTTCCGAAATTGATTCCAAATCTTTATAGAATTTTTCACAACAGGGTTGGAGATCTGGTGCTGGCCTATTGGTAATGTAGCACTTAGCAGAGAAATGGAATTATTATTATTTATTTCCAAATTAGCCCAAAGTGGACCTCGTTTTTCCCGCCATGCACCAACACAAAATGCAAATTTGCACACATTTGCTGCCCAGTAATAGAACATAAAGTTAGGAAGACCAAGTCCTCCCTCCAACCTTGGAATTTCCAGAAAACATTTTTTCATTCTTGGCACAGATCGGTTCCATATAAATGCAGAAATTAAACTGTCAAGTTCCTTAAAAACAGATTTGGGTAAATAATAAGGAATCATTTGAAAGAAATAGAGGAAACGGGGAAGAACAGTCATCTTTATAGTGTTCACCCTTCCTGCTAATGAGATTGGTAAGTGGCTCCACCTTAAAAGGTCATTTTTGGTTCAGAGTTTTGAAGTGATTGTGGAAGAAATCTTGGTATACATGTGTCATCTTTAAACCCAAGTAGGTAAATGCGTTTGTTAACTGAAAGGGGAAGATATTATTATTGATTTTGCCAGATCATTGATTGGAAATACAGCACTTTTTGAAAAATTTAATTTGTAACCTGAAATGTGACCAAATATTTGTAATATTTCAATAACTCCAGGTATTGAAACAACTGGATTAGACAAAAAGAGCAAAAGGTCATCAGCATATAGTGAACATTTATGAATTTCCTTGTTCCTCAACACTCCAAAGATTTCCTCCTCTTTCCTCAGAGCCAGAGGCTCAATAGCTAAATCAAAAAGAAAAGGTGAGACAACAACCCTGTCTTGTTCCTCTGTAAAGTTTAAAATACGTTGATGTTATTGAGTTAGTGTGTACTGCAGCCACTGGTGTGGAATAGATTCTTTTGATCCAAGATATGAAGTTTGAACCAAAACCAAATTTTCCCAACACTGTAAATAAGTATTTCCACTCCACCCGATCAAATGCTTTTTCAGCGTCAAGTGAGATAACAACTTCTGGCATTTCAGTGGAATGGGAATTATATAAAATATTAAGTAAACGTCGCATGTTAAAGAAAGATTGCCTCCCTGGAACAAAACCAGTCTGGTCAGGGTGGATTATTTTGGTCACTGTTTCCAGACGACGAGACAGAACTTTAGTGAACATTTTATAGTCGCAGCAGAGAAGGCTTATGGGCCGGTAAGGTAAGGTAAGGTAAGGTAAGGTAAGGTAAGGTGAGGTACGGTAAGGTAAGGTAAGGTAAGGTAAGGTAAGGTGAGGTGAGGTGAGGTGAGGTGAGGTGAGGTAAGGTAAGGTAAGGTAAGGTAAGGTGAGGTACGGTAAGGTAAGGTAAGGTAAGGTAAGGTAAGGTACGGTAAGGTAAGGTAAGGTAAGGTAAGGTAAGGTAAAGTAAGGTAAGGTAAGGTAAGGTGAGGTAAGGTAAAGTAAGGTAAGGTAAGGTAAAGTAAGGTAAGGTAAGGTAAGGTAAAGTAAGGTAAAGTAAGGTAAGGTAAGGTAAGGTAAGGTGAGGTAAGGTAAGGTAAAGTAAGGTAAAGTAAGGTAAAGTAAGGTAAGGTAAGGTAAGGTAAGGTAAAGTAAGGTAAAGTAAGGTAAGGTAAGGTAAGGTAAAGTAAGGTAAGGTAAGGTAAGGTAAGGTAAGGTAAGGTAAAGTAAGGTAAGGTAAGGTAAGGTGAGGTAAGGTAAAGTAAGGTAAGGTAAGGTAAGGTAAGGTAAAGTAAGGTAAGGTAAGGTAAGGTGAGGTAAGGTAAGGTAAGGTAAAGTAAGGTAAGGTAAGGTAAAGTAAGGTAAAGTAAGGTAAAGTAAGGTAAGGTAAAGTAAGGTAAGGTAAGGTAAGGTGAGGTAAGGTAAGGTAAGGTAAAGTAAGGTAAGGTAAGGTAAGGTAAAGTAAGGTAAGGTAAAGTAAGGTAAGGTAAGGTAAGGTAAGGTAAGGTAAGGTAAGGTGAGGTAAGGTAAGGTAAGGTAAGGTAAAGTAAGGTAAGGTAAAGTAAGGTAAGGTAAGGTAAGGTAAGGAAAGGTAAAGTAAGGTAAGGTAAGGTGAGGTGAGGTGAGGTGAGGTAAGGTAAGGTAAGGTGAGGTACGGTAAGGTAAGGTAAGGTAAGGTAAGGTAAGGTGAGGTGAGGTACGGTAAGGTAAGGTAAGGTAAGGTAAGGTAAAGTAAGGTAAAGTCAGGTAAGGTAAGGTAAGGTAAAGTAAGGTAAGGTAAGGTAAGGTAAGGTGAGGTAAGGTAAGGTAAGGTAAGGTAAGGTAAAGTAAGGTAAGGTAAGGTAAGGTGAGGTACGGTAAGGTAAGGTAAGGTAAAGTAAGGTAAAGTCAGGTAAGGTAAGGTAAGGTAAAGTAAGGTAAGGTAAGGTAAGGTAAGGTGAGGTGAGGTGAGGTAAGGTAAGGTAAGGTAAGGTAAGGTAAGGTAAGGTAAAGTAAGGTAAGGTAAGGTAAGGTAAGGTAAAGTAAGGTAAGGTAAGGTAAGGTAAGGTAAGGTGAGGTACGGTAAGGTAAGGTAAGGTAAGGTAAGGTAAAGTAAGGTAAAGTAAGGTAAGGTAAGGTAAGGTGAGGTAAGGTAAGGTAAGGTAAGGTAAAGTAAGGTAAGGTAAGGTAAGGTAAAGTAAGGTAAAGTAAGGTAAAGTAAGGTAAGGTAAGGTAAGGTAAAGTAAGGTAAAGTAAGGTAAGGTAAGGTAAGGTAAAGTAAGGTAAGGTAAGGTAAGGTAAGGTAAGGTAAAGTAAGGTAAGGTAAGGTAAGGTGAGGTAAGGTAAAGTAAGGTAAGGTAAGGTAAGGTAAAGTAAGGTAAGGTAAGGTAAGGTGAGGTAAGGTAAGGTAAGGTAAAGTAAGGTAAGGTAAGGTAAAGTAAGGTAAAGTAAGGTAAAGTAAGGTAAGGTAAAGTAAGGTAAGGTAAGGTAAGGTAAGGTGAGGTAAGGTAAGGTAAGGTAAAGTAAGGTAAGGTAAGGTAAGGTAAAGTAAGGTAAGGTAAAGTAAGGTAAGGTAAGGTAAGGTAAGGTAAGGTGAGGTAAGGTAAGGTAAGGTAAGGTAAAGTAAGGTAAGGTAAGGTAAAGTAAGGTAAGGTAAGGTAAGGTAAGGAAAGGTAAAGTAAGGTAAGGTAAGGTGAGGTGAGGTGAGGTGAGGTAAGGTAAGGTAAGGTGAGGTACGGTAAGGTAAGGTAAGGTAAGGTAAGGTAAGGTGAGGTACGGTAAGGTAAGGTAAGGTAAGGTAAGGTAAAGTAAGGTAAAGTCAGGTAAGGTAAGGTAAGGTAAAGTAAGGTAAGGTAAGGTAAGGTAAGGTGAGGTAAGGTAAGGTAAGGTAAGGTAAGGTAAAGTAAGGTAAGGTAAGGTAAGGTGAGGTACGGTAAGGTAAGGTAAGGTAAAGTAAGGTAAAGTCAGGTAAGGTAAGGTAAGGTAAAGTAAGGTAAGGTAAGGTAAGGTAAGGTGAGGTGAGGTGAGGTAAGGTAAGGTAAGGTAAGGTAAAGTAAGGTAAGGTAAGGTAAGGTAAGGTGAGGTAAGGTAAGGTAAGGTAAGGTAAAGTAAGGTAAGGTAAGGTAAAGTAAGGTAAGGTAAGGTAAGGTAAGGTAAGGTGAGGTACGGTAAGGTAAGGTAAGGTAAGGTAAGGTAAAGTAAGGTAAAGTAAGGTAAGGTAAGGTAAGGTGAGGTAAGGTAAGGTAAGGTAAGGTAAAGTAAGGTAAGGTAAGGTAAGGTGAGGTGAGGTAAGGTAAGGTAAGGTAAGGTAAAGTAAGGTAAGGTAAGGTACGGTAAGGTAAGGTAAGGTAAGGTGAGGTGAGGTGAGGTAAGGTAAGGTAAAGTAAGGTAAGGTAAGGTAAGGTGAGGTGAGGTGAGGTGAGGTGAGGTAAGGTGAGATAAGGTAAGGTAAGGTAAGGTAAGGTAAGGTAAAGTAAGGTAAGGTGAGGTAAGGTGAGGTACGGTAAGGTAAGGTAAGGTAAGGCAAGGTACGGTACGGTAAGGTAAGGTAAGGTAAGGTAAGGTAAAGTAAGGTAAGGTAAGGTAAGGTGAGGTACGGTAAGGTAAGGTAAGGTAAGGTAAGGTAAAGTAAGGTAAAGTAAGGTAAGGTAAGGTGAGGTAAGGTAAGGTAAGGTAAGGTAAGGTAAGGTAAGGTAAGGTAAAGTAAGGTAAGGTAAGGTAAAGTAAGGTAAGGTAAGGTAAGGTAAAGTAAGGTAAGGTAAGGTAAGGTAAAGTAAGGTAAGGTAAGGTAAGGTAAAGTAAGGTAAAGTAAGGTAAGGTAAAGTAAGGTAAGGTAAGGTAAGGTAAGGTAAAGTAAGGTAAGGTAAGGTAAGGTGAGGTAAGGTAAGGTAAGGTAAGGTAAGGTAAAGTAAGGTAAGGTAAGGTAAGGTAAGGTAAAGTAAGGTAAGGTAAGGTAAGGTAAGGTAAGGTAAGGTAAAGTAAGGTAAGGTAAGGTAAGGTAAGGTGAGGTAAGGTAAGGTAAGGTAAGGTAAGGTAAAGTAAGGTAAGGTAAGGTAAAGTAAGGTAAGGTGAGGTAAGGTAAGGTAAGGTGAGGTAAGGTAAGGTAAGGTAAGGTAAGGTAAGGTAAAGTAAGGTAAGGTAAGGTAAGGTAAGGTAAGGTGAGGTAAGGTAAGGTAAGGCAAGGTACGGTACGGTACGGTAAGGTAAGGTAAGGTAAGGTAAAGTAAGGTAAGGTAAGGTAAGGTAAGGTAAGGTGAGGTACGGTAAGGTAAGGTAAGGTAAGGTAAGGTAAAGTAAGGTAAAGTAAGGTAAGGTAAGGTGAGGTAAGGTAAGGTAAGGTAAGGTAAGGTAAGGTAAGGTAAGGTACGAGCCACATTCTCGCGGGTCTTTTCCTTTTTTAGGTATAACTGTAATAGTTGCCTGATTCATTGTTGGTGGTAGTTTTAAAGTTATAAGTGTTTCTTCAAATAATTTACTTAAAATAGGTGAAAGTTTATTGAAAACATTTGATAAACTTCAGTGGGAATCCATCTGGAGGTGCTTTTCCGCTTTGCATTGAGTTTATAGCTAGAGTTATGTCCTCTGTTGTTATTCTGGAGTCTATTACAGATTGTTCTTGTTTATTCATTTGGGGAATTTGCATATTTTCTAAAAAGTCCTCAATCTCCAATGATGTTGCAGAAGTCTCAGAGGTATAAAGGTCACTATAAAATGTTCTGAACTGGTCATTAATAGTTTGTGGGTGTACAGATGTCAAACCCTCGGCTGTATTCATTTCAGAAATGATACGATTTGCTGCCGTTTGTTTGATTTGGTGACAGTAGTCGAGCCACTTTGTCACTGTGTTCATAGTAGGTTTGTTTTGTTTTCAGGAGGAGTCTCTCAATTTGGACAGTGGTTAAATGATTGTATTCGGCTTGTAATAATTGTCTTTCATTGAATAAGGATGGATTAGGCTGAGATGCACATTTTTTATCTTATTGTAATCATTTCTGCTGTATCTCATTGAGGCGTTTAGTTCTTTCTTTCTTGACATTTGCTGAAAGATAAATAATTTGTCCCCTTAGATAAGCTTTGAGTGCCTCCCAGATTGAAGTGTAGGACATCCCGGGAGTAATATTGATGTCAAGAAAGAAATCAATTTGATCCGAGAGAAAATGTTGGAAGTTTTTGCTTGACAATAAGAGCGGGTCAAGACGCCATGTGCGTTGAACTGGTGCACTGTCTGGAAATGCTATGTCCAGTTGGACTGGTGCATGATGGGAAATCACAATACTGTGGTATTGGCATTTTGTTACACACGTCAAAATTCTGTTGTCTATCAGAAAAAAGTCTATCCTCGAAAACGATTGGTGGACGTGAAAAAAAAGAATATTGTTTGGTAGTGAGGTTTAATTTCCTCCAGGGGTCAGTAAGTGCATAAGATTGTTTAATGAGATTTACTGTATTTGCTGATTTTGATCAATTATTTTGAAGTTTAGTGGAGGATCTAACGTTGGCTCAGGTACGAGATTAAAGTCACCTCCTAAAATGATGTTATATTTGTTAGGATCTGGAATAGTTGCTATTAGTCTAGAGAAGAAGTGAGGATCATTTAGGGCCATAAACATTAACTAGTGCCGCCTCAGTTCCAGACAATCTACCCACGACTATGACATATCTTCCCTTGTTATCAGATATGAAATTGTTTAGTTGAAAACAGACTCCTTTTCTGATAAGTATGGCAGCTCCTCTTGACCTATCCCCATAATCAGAGTGATAAATATGTTCTATCATCCCCTCTTTAACTTTGAGTGTTCTTCTGGACGTAAGTGTGTCTCTTGTAAGAACATTATCTCTCCACCTAATGACTTCAGGTGTGTAAGAACTTTGTTACGCTTAACAGGATGGTTCACTCCTTTTACGTTCCAGCTTATAAAACGTGTTGAACCTAAAGACAGTGGGTTGTGACTCATATTTTAATATGGGTGTAAATACACTTGTAACTGTATGGAGTAAACATAAACAAACAACAACAACAAATAATGCCCTTGAACAACAGAGAACAACCCCCCACACACCTGCCAATCTTCTCCAAAAAAAGAGGAGAGATCGCACCCCCTACCGTAAAAGGTATCTGCACTAACATGCTCAGGAAAGCTAAAGTTGGCCCCACAGAACTTGACTTATTACAATTAAGACACACTTCAGTTATAGTATTATTTATCATGAACATCTAATGACAATAAGAACGACTCACATGATTGGTATTTAAATAACCAGCATCAACAAGGATAAACGAGAACATCAAAATAACATTAACTTGTATTAAACGTATAGAAAAAGTTGAATCAGTTATAATGTTGTTAAATCACTGTCTCACCGGAGTGTCTTCACGCGTCACGTGTCTCCACTGATGTTTTTGTTGACATACTCGCGCCTCTGCAACGGAGTGAAAGGATTTCTCCACGTTCTTGTACGTGATTCTGAAGCGGGCAGGAGAAGCAAATCCGAAGCGAACCCCGTCCACTCCACGAAGCCGACTCCTGACGTCATTGAACGCCGCGCGTGCTTTGGCAACACTTGTCGGGTCAGGAAACACTGAGATACTGACTCCGTCCACACTGATGCGTTGTTTGATCCGAGCGAGTCTCAGGATGTTTGCACAGTCCTGGAAGTAGTGAACGCGGGCTATGATGGTGTTTGACCGGCGTCCCTCTGTAGATCCAGGCGGGGAGAGACGGTTCTGTCCAGGAGCGTCCTTCAGATCAAAGGCTGCAGAAGGACACAGACTCGGTGTTGCATTCACGGGTCTCCGGGATTCCGACGATCCTGACGTTGTTTCTCCGCGACCTCGCCTCCAAGTCCTCGCATTTATTGTGAAGTTGGTCCACGACCCCCGCGAGCCGCTTCACCTCCTTCTTGAGTGTAACAACATCATCCGTGCACGTTGACAAACTTTCTTCCACATCCTTCACCGTAGCTTTCATGGCGGAGAGTTCAGAGGTCAGAGTTCAGAGTTGATCGTCGACCTGTACTCTTTGAGCTCCGCTCTCGCTGCAACAATATCCGCTCGAATCACCGCCATCTCGCTCTCCAACACTGCGCCAACTTCTGTTTGAAGGATTTCAACTAAATCCTTGCGCACCGAAGATAGTAGTTCCATCTTGAGCGACTCCCTCTCAGGAAAGCTACTTCAATGGAGCTCGGGGCTAAAGTCGGCGTCGAAGGCGAAGGCCTCGTTGCTTGAGTCGCTGTTTGCCTACCTTTGCTTGATTTACCAGCCATTTCAAAGTTTCGGTTTTTAGGCATATGGTTTAGCAAAGGTAAAATTTGAATGTTTTCCAAAAAGTGCGCTGAAAAAATTACTTTTATACAGTCGTTCTGTGGAGCTCCAAAAAACACGTCTACTCCATTGCTATGCTCAACAGCGCCCCCGTTTGTGGACTTTTGAGTGGAGATCCTCAGTAGCACAGAAGTCCAGCTGAGATGTCAAGAACCTCAACATCTTTACTGTCGTCATCAGACAGCTGAGGTTCAAAGGTTTGTCTCGATGAATGTCATTCAGGGACGAAAGCAAACTTTTCTTCACAACAATCCAACGCGTAGAAAAGATCCAAAGAAGCAAAAGAGTCAAACATGTTTGATCCGAGACTGAATTGTTGAGATGCAGTGATTTATAAATGAAACTCTGCTTCATCCAATGAACAACTGAACGTTTGAGCTCGATTTAAGATGAAAATATCAACCATTTCACTGATTCATGAGGATCTTTTGGAGTTCATCAGATTTTGGGATGGATTTGTGGGTCAGTGTGAAAGTTCATCAGTGTCATCAGAACATAGAAGGATTCAACATTTCAAAAGTTCATACTTTGAATTGATTTCATCAAATGTTGCCTTGAAGGAATATTTTCAATCATTGAATTAAATAATGAATATATTAAGAAGTTCCATTTGTTTTTGTAAATAATTGAATTTAAAACGTTGGCCTCATTATGAACTGAATACGTTTAATTCTAAATACTATTGGATTTAAACGTTTTTTTGTTTTTGAATGACTGGAATTAAAACATCAAAGATAATGTCTATAAATGTTTTATTTTGAAAGTGGTCACATTTCAAAATAAATGATTCAAGAAAAACAATGCAATGCTTTTAAAAACGCAACAAAATGTCAATAAAAACAAATTCAAAGTTTCAACATTTGAAATGTTCAATCGAAACATTCAATTTTCTGATGCCACTGATTTACTTCCAGAATCAGAACCGTGTGTTTTTGATTCTTACAGAAAGTTGAGTTTCTTGGAAAAGATGGTGATTGTAATCTACGACAGAGACGCTTGTGTTTGGTCCTACTGAGGGTTCAGGTTTGAAAACAATCATCTCACACTTGAATTCACCAGAAACTAACTTACTGAGTCATATTGTCTGAGACGAGCAGATCCTCAACCAGAGGAATCCATCCATCACTCTTTTGAAGCTTTGATTTCACTCTTTTCACCTACTTTAATGTCATTGATCGATTCGACTTTGTCAAATATTCAAGTGGAACAATTCACTCGATGATTTGGTTTACATTTCTAGAAACATCTCCTCGTTTATTGTTTGAAAAAACAAGTTGTTTTCTCACCATTGATTCGACAAACATGGTATTTTAAAATAGTGTATTTCATGAAAGATTGCAGTTCAATGAATCTAGTTTGTCTTCTTCAATTATAGGAACATTGTGTTCAAGAAAGTTCTTGAGAATTTAAACTTGATCAAGTCAAGAGACGTCAAGAGAGAAGAAAGCGTTAATACAGGAGAAATATGTTCAACTGGCTCCAAATAGTTGAGAGAAAAAGGAAGATATTGAGTTGAATCCAGAGAAAAACACGTATATTCATGTTAAAATGATTCAAACCCTGGGAAGAAGAATCCTCTGGAGATGTCAATCTTTTCTGACTGAGTCTCTCAGGAGACGATGTGTAGAAATAAGAGCTGTAAGTGCCGTACGTTGATGGTCCTGAAGGTACGAGTGTGATTCTTGCCACGGTACTCGGAGCAGGAGTGAGAAGCAGGAGTTTTTGGGTCGTAGCTGAAACTGAGAAGCTGACAATCAAACAAGGACACTTAACGGTGAATGTGATAATAATCCTGGACTTTTTTTAGCAGATGAATTCTAGCTACGCTGCTCCTCAGACGCGCTCTGATCCAGGAATATTAAGGGCTACCATCTTCTTTTGACCTTCAGTGTTTTGTACCTTTGATCCAGTGTTTGCACAAACACATTCCTTGATTTGTGTTGACAAATCTTCACGTTGTTGAAGTGACCCCTTCCTCGCCACTTTAGCAATAATGTCAACGAAAAGATGCATATAGAGGCGGATTTACTCTTTTCAATGAAGACTTTTACATTTGAAACTGAAGCAAAGCAGTGTTTGTATGGAAGTGCATCAGTGTCATCAGAATATTGAAGGATTGAATTAAACATTGTTTCAACTTTTTTATTCAAGTTTTTCTTTGTTAGTTTGAATCATCATTTGTACGTTGAAAGGTTTAATAAATTGATTAAATAAAAGGTAAATATACACAGTTTGATATTCTATTGACCATCATTAATTTTCTGAATACAATCCTTTTTTAATTCCTGATCTTTTGACTTCAATATAAAAATGTTGGTATAATAGTGAGACTTTTAACCAAAAGAGTCCTGAGCTACTTGATTCAACTCTCAGCCAATCATGCGACGCTCAGACGATCACATGATGTCGTAGAATCACTGGCGCGTCAATACATCATGGTGGATTCAAAGCAGCAGCATTTTCTGGCGACACTTTTATACCAACATTTATATTGAATTTAAAAGACTATGAATTCAAAATATTTGACTTTGGAAAAATCTTTTTATTCAATTAAAAAAACACAAATCAAATTCAACCTTCAAGATACAAGTGATTGAATTCAATTCTTGCAAAAATAATGAAATGGTTCAAAATAAAAAACATTTCAATAAAAAAGTTTCATCATTTGTTTAATTCCATCGTTGAATATTCAGATGACAGTGATTTACTAACAAATGTTCCGACCATGTGACCAGAGAAGAAGTGACGCAGATGAACTCAGTGACATGAACTTTTGTGTTGCTCAAACTAAAACTGTCCAGTTTCATCTTTGTTTTTTGCAAGCTCAGCAAGATTTTCTTGACCAGATGGATTTTTTTTACTGAATTTATTGTTTGTTTGTTCTCCCCGTGTTTGTGTGGGTTTACTCCGGGCACTCCGGTTTCCTCCCACAGTCCAAACACAGAGGTGGATTGAAAACTCTAAATTGTCCGCAGGTGTGAGTGTGTGAATGTGTGAGTCTGTGAATGAATGATTTTCTGTCACAACTGAGCGACATCAAAGCTGGACTTTAGGAAAGTTTAGTCGTCTTTAAGTAACAGTTTGGTAGATCAAGCCCGATGTGACCAAAGTCTTTCAACGACCACCTCCTGACCAGAGAGGATTTACTTGGATTATTTCTCCAAATGAGCAAAAAGTCCATTTGTGTGTGACCTTTGACCTCCCGCTGCCTCAGATGTGTGTATTTGTGACTGGGTTAGTGACACACAGTGAAGCTGGTGGACTTCTGTGCAGCTTTGAACATGTTTGGAGACGTTCTTTAATGTCCCTTTCATTTTGTGTTCAAGCATCAGGTCATATGGAACCTTAATGATCCATCAGTGCATCATTGTTCTATTCTTCTTCTATTATAATGATGTAGAACCACATTAGGTGGAGTCAGATTCACTGCTTATAAACAATATCAATGAACAATCACATCAGAGTCACATTATTATGGCAAATATCATTTATTTCACATTTGAATTATTATTGAGACAAAAATGCTTGATAAGGGTTAAAAGTTGTTTATTTGATAATTTATTTTTGAATAAAAGCACAAATGTGTTCTGGGAAGGTTGTGTTATTACACAATGTCAATATTATTTAACACTTTACCTTGAAATGTATTATTAACACATTCAAAGATATTCTAATACTTTTATAGGACTTTATAGAAGAAGTTATGATGGTTTATGTTTGTCAACTTAAAACAAGCTTCATGAAGGTTTATAAAAAGTTCATTATTTTTCATAATTAATGCCAAAGTAACGACTGAAGTCACTCAGTGTAATTACTGTATTACAACTCAAGCAACCTTTAATTAATAGAGGGGTAAGAAATTATTGATGAATTTAAATATCACAATATTTCTATACACAACTAGACACTGTATTAATATTCAACAGCACTTTATCGGTTTATATTAACAATTAACATGCAAATATTCAGACAATTTTAACAGTCATGACAATTGTTTTTTTCTTTTTTTAAATCCAACCAAAATATTGCAAGTTATTTTATTTGTTTTTCTGTATCCTCTCGTCCTCAGTCTTCACCAGGATCTCGCAGGATTTTATTCTTTCTTTAATTACAAAGGAGGTAACGACTGTTGTCATCTGGCGGCAGGAAGTTTAATTTTTTAAATAACACAAAGATGAACATAATCAATCGTTTGTTAATGTTTAAGTATAAAAATCTAATTATTGTATTGTTTTCACACAAAACTTTTTTTTTTTTCAATTAATACATTGGTGTTGTATATTAACACGGTATTGCAATATTTCAGTGTATTTTCTCACTTAAATCTTATAATAAGTTGACGTGACTATAAAGCATCATATCTTCTTCTATAAAGTTGTATAAATGTATAATCATGTCTCATGGATTTGTTGTCGATGTATTATACCAGACCTTGATAGAAAGTTCTCACCACACAGTCCTAATGATTCTCAATACAAGGTTTGATGTTGAAGTTCTGCAGGATCATTGACTGAAGTGTACAAGGCTGCACGGCTGAGTGGTGGAGGTGTGTCGGAGAGACCCTCGTACCTGCCACGGGAGACTGGTTCTATTCAAGGATGTGGACAAACAAGAATCTTACTGGTGGGCTCCACGTAGATCTAGTTATGCAACAAGTGATTCCTGAGGGAAGTAGATTTCATAGACACACGAGCCAGACCTGCAATACACAGAAAGTCCCATGTCCTGGGAGTCCAAGGTCTTGTCTGCTGCTATGAAATACTTCTCTATCTGTATCAAGTGCATTACACATAAACTGTATTTTGTTATACAGAGAATTTGACAGTGTATAGATGGAGAGAAATATGGCTTTATGATGCTTGTTCAGTGTTATTTATGAGAAATAAAAACCTGTCAACTTTGCCTCAGTGTTCTCTCTTCCTCTCTCTGACGTCTGTTGCTTATATCGGACTCTATCGCTCCAGTGTTGGTCCCAAACCATTTGACACTGACAAGCTAGCAATCTTTTGTTAGCATGTCGTCTTGCTAGCTGTTCCAGAGTCTATTATGGAGCCTCGACTTTTAGCAAAGTCTGCGTAAGAAGCACAGTCTTCACCAGCTATTCAACAGATCCGACCCTTCAAGCCTTTTAGACCATCATCACTAAATAATGTGTTTATTCAAATGGTTTAAACTGTACTTTTCTGCGACACTTTGCGTCACTTTTTAGTAGAGGTGTAAGAACATATCGATAGACTTCAATATAGTGATATTACTTTTCACAATACCATGTCAGTTTTTAACCGCACTGTCTCAATTTGTGTTTTTTATTCAGGCTTTCAATCATTTTCATCATAATTATTTCATGCTTTATATTTAAATAAAGTTAGTAAGTCATTGTAGTGATTATAACCTTTATAAAAAAGGTTTACTTTCAGAACATCTAAGTTCTGGTCGATTTAACTGTAACCTTGTCTTCAGGTAAAAATACCTGAGGTTGGAGAACCACCTTTGATTTATAGTACAAAGGAAACTATTACATTTATGAGGATAATAATTAAATAATTGTTATTATCAATGAACTATGAAACTCTAATTTGAATCAATCTCATTAACTGAAGTCACTACTTGTTTTTCGTGATTATTTGTTCTTCACTGAGTAAGAGGCTCTTAAATTGACAGTTAATCACACCAAAATAGAAACGCGAACAGCGATGTAACGTTTTATGAATTAACTTAGTGAACAACAACTTTAAAAAGACATTTAACTGTTGCTGATTTAAAGGTTTTTAAAATTAATATTTGTTTTCACACGTAATTGGATTTTCTTATTCCAATAATTTAGTAATAAATATTCTAAATTTAATATTTTCTCATTTGTTTCCTATTGAATTCAGTATAAAAATGTTGGTATAATTGTACCATCAGACAAAACCAACAGAGAACTGATTTAATTGAACAAACTTTCAGCCAATCACAGGAAGCACAGACGATCATGTGATGACGTAGAAACACACAATTAAGTAGCTCCGGGAAATTCAAATTCAAACACAAATTCAGCCTTAAATATAAAAGCTGTTGAATCATATTCTTAAAGAAATAATATTTAATAATCGATTAAAAGTTTCAACAGGTGAACATTTTAATTTATTCAATATTCTGATGTCACTGATAAACTTCCATATCCAGCCTGGATGGATGAACAAATGTTGAGTAGTTTGAATGGAAATGTTGTGTAAAAACTAAATGTGAACAGTTGTAATAAAATCCTCCTCCAGGCTGACTGTGTCAGATGATGTTGAAGAGGAGCAGTGATGGATGTGGCAGCAGTGAAGGAGGAGAGAGAAGCACCACTGGCTGCTGCATGTATATCTACACTGTGATCATGTGACCTTCTCACTCCAGCTCGGTGGAACCAGGAGTCATTTTCACAATCCCTCCATCAAACAGAGGCCACTCCAAAGTCCACCAGTAGAACAGAGCAAACGTGTTACCAGAAGATACAAACACGTCTCAGATCTGTGTCGGCGTCTAACCTACCCTGTGAGGACGAGCCTCGTCCCAAAGTCTGACCACGAGCAGCACATCCACGACCACCAAGAACATTCTTTCTGACGGGACACTTCTCACCGAGGGCTTTGTGTGCTGCCAAAAATACTAGTGTGCGAGTGTAGAAGTACATGTTGGTTGATGGAGGTGAAGGATAACACAGATGTAATAACTGTGAGGCTTTTATGGGAGAATATCAGAATATTGAATGATTGAATTTAACGTTTCTGTCACGATCTTTAATAAACGGAACCCAAGAGCGAGTGAGAGTCTCAATTATTTATCAAGTTTGGAGCATCTGCCTTTGATACCTCTGGAATGTTTTGTCCTCCTTTTATATCCAGTCAGTTCTTTACGCTGCCGTCTCCCTCGTCTCAGCATCTTTTGAACACCACATTGATGACTTTTAATTAAAGCTGTTATTTCATCTCCTAGTTTGAATTGGTCCATGAACGCACCACTTACCGTGTGGATGTGAAGTTTAGAGCGTCAGTCGACAGTTTAGCTGCTGAAGTTACTGCTGAGTGTCAACAATAGAGTCAATGATCAACTTTTGCTTCAGTTCAGAGACGAGTGTTTTCTTTGATTGTATTTCAGGTCGTCAGGTTTATGCTTCATGGAGACTGATGCACTTTATTGTCAGAATAAAAGAGAAAGAAGTGACAGAAGTATGAACGCTACACTTCATATTCATGTTGTCACGTGTGTGCATCATCAGAACATCAACCATCAGAAGATCCTGACATGTGCTCGGCTGTACTTGAGCTTCAACTCTTACAGTCGACTGAACAACAAGTGATGAAAGAGAAAGTTTCTTCAACAATTCTTCACATTCTTTCTTCCTTCAAAACAACACGTTTGTTTCAGGAGCAGATTTCTTCTTTCCTCACTGTCAGCACTTTTCATGATGATTGACAGCAGCTACACACGTTTGATGGAGGAACACACTCACACACTCAGGTCACGCACACACACTGAAGAACCAGAACCAGGAACCTCTCTGAGTCCAAATCCCAGGTACAAAGGTTCAGTGGAGATGAAGAAGGTGTTGAGGTGTTTAAGACCATCAGAGGAGTAACTGTAAAACTTCAAATATCCAGATTCAGGAACGTTGATCGTCACTCTTACTCTGTGAGAAACTTCTTGACTCTTGATGACAGTTTCTATCTTATTGTGACAGAATTTATATCCTTCATCATCAGAGCAGCTCAGACTCCAGGAATAACGGTTCTGTCCAAACTCAGACTCGTCTTCTTTCCCTCCGTCTCTTCTGAGAGTCAGTGCGATAGAAGCTCCTCCTCTCCACTCCAGCTCCCAGTCACATGGTCCAGTCACAGCTTCTCTGCTCATCACCTGAAGACACCGGTGGAATCTGTCGGGATGGTCCAGATAATCCTGATCCTGCGTCACAAGTTCCACCGTCCTGTTGTCGTTGGACAGTAGGAGGCGCCGGTGTGCTGTGTCCGGGTCCAGTGAGAGTGGACGGAAGTCTGAGAGAAGAAGACACGAGAGGTGATGATGGTGGAAGAACTTTCTCTTCAAGACAATCATGGACTCAGTGTCCCAGCAAGCCAGGGAGGGCTGCTCTGTTTGTTGACATCTAGTGGAGATCATCATCAAAGTGAAGTCTTCTGAGACTGGGACCACCTCCAGAGAAGAACCAGGAGAACTGGAACATCCCATAATAATCGTGAGGAGATGACTGTCACATTTGATTGACACCAGTGTGTCCATATCAAGTCAGCAGCTAAACTAGCATGTAGCTAACATGATGTTTCTTCATGTTGTGGAAACATCTCTGCGTTCATCTCCACCATCATCCAGGTGAGATGCTGCACTGAGATCTTCTCACTCCACTGAGAACGTGATGATCTTCATTTGCACTCTCAAGTCAAAGAGTGAAAAGAGTGAATGAATGAGTGTGAGATGATGAGGAAAGTCAACATTGCTGCTTCTACATCTGCACGGAGGCTCCTCACCAGCTGCTGCTGGACACCATGTTGGTGACCAGTGTTCTGGGCAGTGACCTGGACTTGATGAAGCTCCATCAGCAGATTCAAGTGTAACATGAAGTCACCAACATCACAACTGCTCCACGAGAAGCTGACAGAGTTGAGGAGTTCTCATCCATCAATCAAATCAAACTTACACTTCTCATCTCCAGATGTTGATCTCTGTGGTCCACGATCCAGCCTGGAGGAAGAAACATTGAGAAGATCAGATTCATTCGACTTCAGATGTTTCATGACTTCATGCTGCTAAGTGGACGTTCTTTCATGACTGTGTTGACCACAACAAAGATGGATCTAGAAACACTCGCTCAGTCTCCACTGTCTCCTTGTTCTTCCACTGGTGTCCAGCAGGAGAACATGGAGAAGCTCTGAGAGTTTGATTCATGTGCTCAGTTCAGATGAAGAGTCTGATCAGCGTCACACACTCACATCTCTCTGCTTCTGATCACATGTTCAGTCTGAAGATCTTTGGAGCTCAGTCAGTGAGTTCTGCTGCTCCGTCCATACCTGAGAGTCTCCAGCCTCCAGTCTGGACTCTCCAGTCCAGCAGACAGCAGCTCCAGTCCTGGTCCTCCTGGATCGTTGCGGCTCAGGTCCAGCTCTCTCAGATGGGACGGGTTAGATGTCAGAGCTGAGGCCAGAGAAGAACAACCTCCTGCTGAGATCTGACAGTTTGACAGACTGTAAAGAAGGAGAAACAGTTTCATTAAATCATGAGACCAGAAGAACTGAAGACATGATGTTCTGACCTGAGAGTCTCCAGGTGACAGTGTGGACTCTTCAGTCCAGCAGACAGCAGCTCCACTCCTGGATCCTTCAGGTCGTTGTCACTCAGGTCCAGTTGAGTCAGACTAGAGGACGGAGAGCTGAGGACTGAGGACAGAAGTGAACAACTTCTCTCTGTCAGGAAACAGTTGATCAGCCTGTGAAAGAGACGAGTGTCGTCAACAAGTGACTTTTTCTCTATTTTGACTTGAAAGACTTGATTTGAGGAAACACTGAACTCTTTACATTCATAAGATCATCACATGATTGTGTGAATATTTGAAGACTTTTCTATCAATCAGGATCAACTTGATCAAACACATGAAATAATGATGTTTTCATCAGTTCAACACTTTCCTGACTTTGTTTCATTATTTATAAAAGTGTCACATGATACACAGAGACTGTTGTGAGAGGATTGATGTTGTTTTTATACCAGAAACAAACACAAGAGAAGAAGAAAAACTAAAGTCACAATAGAAATAAATGAATAAAAGTCATGAGAAAAACAAAGATGTTTGTAGATTATTTTTGAAGGTTGTTTATCAATCAATACATCGATCAACTTGTTTTCATCTGGTGACACCTTTTATTTGTGATTCATGAAAATGTCTCAATTGAAGATTTCTATCAAGTTTTCTTTCTATAAACTTGTTATTTTCTACTTCTAATTATGTTTTCATTCATCAAAGTCTTCAAAGTTTCCCTCCATCATTGTTCAAACATGTGTCGTTTCTTTAAATCTCCAGGTTTCAAATGTTTTCTCTGTATTTCCAGGTTTGAATATGGAGGCCTGCGAGGGTCAAATCAAGAGTTTACTCACCTTTTCATTGATATTTGGAAATAATCTCCTTCCATGTTTCAAGACAATACTTTTGGCAGAGATGGAGACTCGAGTCACACCTATGACTCGTGACTGAGACTCGTTATTTGTGACTCGAGTCAACTGGGACTTATTCATTGTGACTCGAGTCATACTAGTTATTTGTGACTCAAGTGTCGACTCGAACTAGTGATATATGACTCGAGACTTGACTCGGACTAGTGTTTTATGACTCGAGACTTGACTCGGACTAGTGATTTATGACTCGAAACTTGACTCGGACTAGTGATATGTGACTCGACACTTGACTCGGACTAGTGATATGTGACTCGACACTTGACTCAAACTAGTGATTTATGACTCGAAACTTGACTCGGACTAGTGATTTATGACTCGAAACTTGACTCGGACTAGTGATATGTGACTCGACACTTGACTCGGACTAGTGATTTATGACTCGAGACTTGACTCGGACTAATGATTTATGACTCGAGTCTTGACTCTGACCAGTGATTTATGACTCGAGACTTGACTCGGACTAGTGATTTATGACTCGAGACTTGACTCGGACTAGTGATTTATGACTCGAGACTTGACTCGGACTAGAGATTTATGACTCGAGACTTGACTCGGACTAGTGATTTATGACTCGAGACTTGACTCGGACTAGAGATTTATGACTCGAGACTTGACTCGGACTAATGATTTATGACTCGAGTCTTGACTCTGACCAGTGATTTATGACTCGAGACTTGACTCGGACTAGTGATTTATGACTCGAGACTTGACTCGGACTAGTGATTTATGACTCGAGACTTGACTCGGACTAATGATTTATGACTCGAGACTTGACTCGGACTAATGATTTATGACTCGAGTCTTGACTCTGACCAGTGATTTATGACTCGAGACTTGACTCGGACTAGTGATTTATGACTCGAGACTTGACTCGGACTAGTGATTTATGACTCGAGACTTGACTCGGACTAGAGATTTATGACTCGCGACTTGACTCGGACTAGTGATTTATGACTCGAGACTTGACTCGGACTAGAGATTTATGACTCGAAACTTGAGTCGGACTAATGATTTATGACTTGAGACTTGACTCTGACTAGTGATTTATGACTCGAGACTTGACTGGGACTAGTGATTTATGACTCGAGTCTTGACTCTGACTAGTGATTTATGACTCGAGACTTGACTCGGACTAGTGATTTATGACTCGAGACTTGACTCGAACTAGTGATTTATGACTCGAGACTTGACTCGGACTAGAGATTTATGACTCGAAACTTGAGTCGGACTAGTGATTTATGACTCGAGACTTGACTCGGACTAGTGATTTATGACTCGAGACTTGACTCGAACTAGTGATTTATGACTCGAGACTTGACTCGGACTAGAGATTTATGACTCGAAACTTGAGTCGGACTAGTGATTTATGACTCGAGACTTGACTCGGACTAGTGATTTATGACTCGAGACTTGACTCGAACTAGTGATTTATGACTCGAGACTTGACTCGGACTAGAGATTTATGACTCGAAACTTGAGTCGGACTAGTGATTTATGACTCGAGACTTGACACAGACTAGTGATTTATGACTCGAGACTTGACTCGGACTAGTGATTTATGACTTGAAACTTAACTCGGACTAGTGATTTATGACTCGAGACTTGACTCGAACTAGTGATTTATGACTCGAGACTTGACTCGGACTAGAGATTTATGACTCGAAACTTGACTCGAACTAGTGATTTATGACTCGAGACTTGACTCGGACTAGTGATTTATGACTCGAGACTTGACTCGGACTAGTGATTTATGACTTGAAACTTAACTCGGACTAATGATTTATGACTCGAGTCTTGACTCTGACTAGTGATTAATGACTCGAGACTTGACTCGGACTAATGATTTATGACTCGAGTCTTGACTCTGACTAGTGATTTATGACTCGAGACTTGACTCGGACTAGTGATTTATGACTCGAGACTTGACTCGGACTAGTGATTTATGACTCGAGACTTGACTCGGACTAGAGATTTATGACTCGAGACTTGACTCGGACTAGTGATTTATGACTCGAGACTTGACTCGGACTAGAGATTTATGACTCGAAACTTGAGTCGGACTAATGATTTATGACTTGAGACTTGACTCTGACTAGTGATTTATGACTCGAGACTTGACTCGGACTAGTGATTTATGACTCGAGACTTGACTCGGACTAGTGATTTATGACTCGAGACTTGACTCGGACTAGAGATTTATGACTCGAGACTTGACTCGGACTAGTGATTTATGACTCGAGACTTGACTCGGACTAGAGATTTATGACTCGAAACTTGAGTCGGACTAATGATTTATGACTTGAGACTTGACTCTGACTAGTGATTTATGACCAGAGACTTGACTCGGACTAGTGATTTATGACTCGAGTCTTGACTCTGACTAGTGATTTATGACTCGAGACTTGACTCGGACTAGTGATTTATGACTCGAGACTTGACTCGAACTAGTGATTTATGACTCGAGACTTGACTCGGACTAGAGATTTATGACTCGAAACTTGAGTCGGACTAGTGATTTATGACTCGAGACTTGACTCGAACTAGTGATTTATGACTCGAGACTTGACTCGGACTAGAGATTTATGACTCGAAACTTGAGTCGGACTAGTGATTTATGACTCGAGACTTGACTCGGACTAGTGATTTATGACTCGAGACTTGACTCGGACTAGTGATTTATGACTTGAAACTTAACTCGGACTAATGATTTATGACTCGAGTTTTGACTCGTACTAGTGATGTGTGACTCGACACTTGACTCGGACTAGTGATTTATGACTCGAGACTTGACTCGGACTAGTGATTTATGACTCGAGTTTTGACTCGTACTAGTGATGTGTGACTCGACACTTGACTCGGACTAGAGATTTATGACTCGAAACTTGACTCGGACTAGTGATGTGTGACTCGACACTTGACTCGGACTAGTGATGTGTGACTCGACACTTGACTCGGACTAGTGATGTGTGACTCGACACTTGACTCGGACTAGTGATGTGTGACTCGACACTTGACTCGGACTAGTGATTTATGACTCGAAACTTGACTCGGACTAGTGATGTGTGACTCGACACTTGACTCGGACTAGTGATGTGTGACTCGACACCTGACTCGGACTAGTGATGTGTGACTCGACACTTGACTCGGACTAGAGATTTATGACTCGAAACTTGACTCGGACTAGTGATGTGTGACTCGACACTTGACTCGGACTAGTGATGTGTGACTCGACACCTGACTCGGACTAGTGATGTGTGACTCGACACCTGACTCGGACTAGTGATGTGTGACTCGACACTTGACTCGGACTAGTGATGTGTGACTCGACACTTGACTCGGACTAGTGATGTGTGACTCGACACTTGACTCGGACTAGTGATGTGTGACTCGACACTTGACTCGGACTAGTGATGTGTGACTCGACACTTGACTCGGACTAGTGATGTGTGACTCGACACTTGACTCGGACTAGTGATGTGTGACTCGACACTTGACTCGGACTAGTGATGTGTGACTCGACACTTGACTCGGACTAGTGATGTGTGACTCGACACTTGACTCGGACTAGTGATGTGTGACTCGACACTTGACTCGGACTAGTGATGTGTGACTCGACACTTGACTCGGACTAGTGATGTGTGACTCGACACTTGACTCGGACTAGTGATGTGTGACTCGACACCTGACTCGGACTAGTGATGTGTGACTCGACACTTGACTCGGACTAGTGATGTGTGACTCGACACTTGACTCGGACTAGTGATGTGTGACTCGACACTTGACTCGGACTAGTGATGTGTGACTCGACACTTGACTCGGACTAGTGATGTGTGACTCGACACTTGACTCGGACTAGTGATGTGTGACTCGACACTTGACTCGGACTAGTGATGTGTGACGAACAAAACAACAAGAGAAAGGAAGAGAGAAATCAAGAATGGTGACAAAGATGAGTAGAAATGAAGAGATAAGAGCAGGATGTGTGATGACACTGTTCAATATTGTGATGATGATATGACTTGTGATGAAGAAGAACATGTTTCAGTTTTCATACAGTTCCTGATGTGTTTATCACACATGCTCACATCACCATGAACATTACCCTGCATTGAAATCTAGAAACAGAACAAGTTAGAACATCACAAGTGTCACTCAAATGTCTTTGAATGTATTTGAGATCAGTAAATATGTGTCAACATACTGAACAGCACGACCCCAGCAGAAGTCAAAATAAACAAAGTTCAAGTGTCAGAACCTGCTGAAGACTGATGTCACTTAGAATCAGCTGCTTCATTGAAGAACAAACTGAAGACAAAACTTTGACTCTCTGGAGTCTCACCTCTGACTTTCACATTTCAGCTCTGAAGCTGTAGAAATGATGTTCTGACCTGAGAGTCTCCAGGTGACAGTGTGGACTCTTCAGTCCAGCAGACAGCAGCTCCACTCCTGGATCCAGCAGGTAGTAGTTTCTACTCAGGTCCAGTTGAGTCAGACTAGAGGACGGAGAGCTGAGGACTGAGGACAGAAGTGAACAACTTCTCTCTCTCAGTCCACAGTAGTCCAGCCTGTGAAAGAGACGAGTGTCGTCAACAAGTGACTTTTTCTCTATTTTGACTTGAAAGACTTGATTTGAGGAAACACTGAACTCTTTACATTCATAAGATCATCACATGATTGTGTGAATATTTGAAGACTTTTCTATCAATCAGGATCAACTTGATCAAACACATGAAATAATGATGTTTTCATCAGTTCAACACTTTCCTGACTTTGTTTCATTATTTATAAAAGTGTCACATGATACACAGAGACTGTTGTGAGAGGATTGATGTTGTTTTTATACCAGAAACAAACACAAGAGAAGAAGAAAAACTAAAGTCACAATAGAAATAAATGAATAAAAGTGATTTATGACTCGAAACTTGACTCAAATTAGTGATTTATGACTCGAGACTTGACTCAAATTAGTGATTTATGACTCGAGACATGACTCGGACTAGTGATTTATGACTCGAGACTTGACTCAAATTAGTGATTTATGACTCGAGACTTGACTCAAATTAGTGATTTATGACTCGAGACATGACTCGGACTAGTGATTTATGACTCGAGACTTGACTCAAATTAGTGATTTATGACTCGAGACTTGACTCAAATTAGTGATTTATGACTCGAGACATGACTCGGACTAGTGATTTATGACTCGAGACTTGACTCAAATTAGTGATTTATGACTCGAGACTTGACTCAAATTAGTGATTTATGACTCGAGACTTGACTCAAATTAGTGATTTATGACTCAAGACTTGACTCAAATTAGTGATTTATGACTCGAGACTTGACTCAAATTAGTGATTTATGACTCGAGACTTGACTCAAATTAGTGATTTATGACTCGAGACTTGACTCAGACTAGTGATTTATGACTCGAGACTTGACTCAAATTAGTGATTTATGACTCGAGACTTGACTCAAATTAGTGATTTATGACTCGAGACTTGACTCGGACTAGTGATTTATGACTCGAGACTTGACTCAAATTAGTGATTTATGACTCGAGACTTGACTCGGACTAGTGATTTATGACTCGAGACTTGACTCAAATTAGTGATTTATGACTCGAGACTTGACTCAAATTAGTTATTTATGACTCGAGACTTGACTCGGACTAGAGATTTATGACTCGAGACTTGACTCGGACTAGTGATTTATGACTGGAGACTTGATTCGGACTAGTGATTTATGACTCGAGACTTGACTCGGACTAGTGATTTATGACTCGAGACTTGACTCGGACTAGTGATTTATGACTCGAGACTTGACTCGGACTAGAGATTTATGACTCGAGACTTGACTCGGACTAGTAATTTATGAATCGAGACTTGACTCGGAATAGTGATTTATGACTCGAGACTTGACTCGGACTAGTGATTTATGACTCGAGACTTGACTCAGACTAGTGATTTATAACTCGAGACTTGACTCGGACTGGTGATTTATGACTCAAGACTTGACTAGGACAAGTGATTTATGACTCGAGACTTGACTCGGACTAGTGATTTATGACTCGAGACTTGACTCGGACTAATGATTTATGACTCGAGTCTTGACTCTGACTAGTGATGTATGACTCGAGACTTGACTCGGACTAGTGATTTATGACTCGAGACTTGACTCGGACTAGTGATTTATGACTCGAGACTTGACTCGGACTAATGATTTATGACTCGAGTCTTGACTCTGACTAGTGATTTATGACTAGAGACTTGACTCGGACTAGTGATTTATGACTCGAGACTTGACTCGGACTAGTGATTTATGACTCGAGACTTGACTCGGACTAGAGATTTATGACTCGAAACTTGAGTCGGACTAATGATTTATGACTCGAGACTTGACTCTGACTAGTGATTTATGACTCGAGACTTGACTCGGACTAGAGATTTATGACTCGAAACTTGAGTCGGACTAATGATTTATGACTCGAGACTTGACTCGGACTAGTGATTTATGACTCGAGACTTGACTCGGACTAGAGATTTATGACTCGAAACTTGAGTCGGACTAATGATTTATGACTCGAGACTTGACTCTGACTAGTGATTTATGACTCGAGACTTGACTCTGACTAGTAATTTATGACTCGAGACTTGACTTGGACTAGGGATTTATGACTCGAGACTTGACTCTGACTAATGATTTATGACTCGAGTCTTGACTCTGACTAGTGATTTATGACTCGAGACTTGACTCGGACTAATGATTTATGACTCGAGACTTGACTCGGACTAATGATTTATGACTCGAGTCTTGACTCTGACTAGTGATTTATGACTCGAGACTTGACTCTGACTAGTGATTTATGACTCGAGACTTGACTCGGACTAGTGATTTATGACTCGAGACTTGACTCGGACTAGAGATTTATGACTCGAGACTTGACTCGGACTAGTGATTTATGACTCGAGACTTGACTCGGACTAGAGATTTATGACTCGAAACTTGAGTCGGACTAATGATTTATGACTTGAGACTTGACTCTGACTAGTGATTTATGACTCGAGACTTGACTGGGACTAGTGATTCATGACTCGAAACTTGAGTCGGACTAATGATTTATGACTTGAGACTTGACTCTGACTAGTGATTTATGACTCGAGACTTGACTGGGACTAGTGATTTATGACTCGAGTCTTGACTCTGACTAGTGATTTATGACTCGAGACTTGACTCGGACTAGTGATTTATGACTCGAGACTTGACTCGAACTAGTGATTTATGACTCGAGACTTGACTCGGACTAGAGATTTATGACTCGAAACTTGAGTCGGACTAGTGATTTATGACTCGAGACTTGACTCGGACTAGTGATTTATGACTCGAGACTTGACTCGAACTAGTGATTTATGACTCGAGACTTGACTCGGACTAGAGATTTATGACTCGAAACTTGAGTCGGACTAGTGATTTATGACTCGAGACTTGACTCGGACTAGTGATTTATGACTCGAGACTTGACTCGAACTAGTGATTTATGACTCGAGACTTGACTCGGACTAGAGATTTATGACTCGAAACTTGAGTCGGACTAGTGATTTATGACTCGAGACTTGACACAGACTAGTGATTTATGACTCGAGACTTGACTCGGACTAGTGATTTATGACTTGAAACTTAACTCGGACTAGTGATTTATGACTCGAGACTTGACTCGAACTAGTGATTTATGACTCGAGACTTGACTCGGACTAGAGATTTATGACTCGAAACTTGAGTCGAACTAGTGATTTATGACTCGAGACTTGACTCGGACTAGTGATTTATGACTCGAGACTTGACTCAGACTAGTGATTTATGACTTGAAACTTAACTCGGACTAATGATTTATGACTCGAGTCTTGACTCTGACTAGTGATTAATGACTCGAGACTTGACTCGGACTAATGATTTATGACTCGAGACTTGACTCGGACTAATGATTTATGACTCGAGTCTTGACTCTGACTAGTGATTTATGACTCGAGACTTGACTCGGACTAGTGATTTATGACTCGAGACTTGACTCGGACTAGTGATTTATGACTCGAGACTTGACTCGGACTAGAGATTTATGACTCGAGACTTGACTCGGACTAGTGATTTATGACTCGAGACTTGACTCGGACTAGAGATTTATGACTCGAAACTTGAGTCGGACTAATGATTTATGACTTGAGACTTGACTCTGACTAGTGATTTATGACTCGAGACTTGACTGGGACTAGTGATTTATGACTCGAGTCTTGACTCTGACTAGTGATTTATGACTCGAGACTTGACTCGGACTAGTGATTTATGACTCGAGACTTGACTCGAACTAGTGATTTATGACTCGAGACTTGACTCGGACTAGAGATTTATGACTCGAAACTTGAGTCGGACTAGTGATTTATGACTCGAGACTTGACTCGGACTAGAGATTTATGACTCGAAACTTGAGTCGGACTAGTGATTTATGACTCGAGACTTGACTCGGACTAGTGATTTATGACTTGAAACTTAACTCGGACTAATGATTTATGACTCGAGTTTTGACTCGGACTAGTGATGTGTGACTCGAAACTTGACTCGGACTAGTGATGTGTGACTCGACACTTGACTCGGACTAGTGATGTGTGACTCGACACTTGACTCGGACTAGTGATGTGTGACTCGACACTTGACTCGGACTAGTGATGTGTGACTCGACACTTGACTCGGACTAGTGATGTGTGACTCGACACTTGACTCGGACTAGTGATGTGTGACTCGACACTTGACTCGGACTAGTGATGTGTGACTCGACACTTGACTCGGACTAGTGATGTGTGACTCGACACTTGACTCGGACTAGTGATGTGTGACTCGACACTTGACTCGGACTAGTGATGTGTGACTCGACACTTGACTCGGACTAGTGATGTGTGACTCGACACTTGACTCGGACTAGTGATGTGTGACTCGACACTTGACTCGGACTAGTGATGTGTGACTCGACACTTGACTCGGACTAGTGATGTGTGACTCGACACTTGACTCGGACTAGTGATGTGTGACGAACAAAACAACAAGAGAAAGGAAGAGAGAAATCAAGAATGGTGACAAAGATGAGTAGAAATGAAGAGATAAGAGCAGGATGTGTGATGACACTGTTCAATATTGTGATGATGATATGACTTGTGATGAAGAAGAACATGTTTCAGTTTTCATACAGTTCCTGATGTGTTTATCACACATGCTCACATCACCATGAACATTACCCTGCATTGAAATCTAGAAACAGAACAAGTTAGAACATCACAAGTGTCACTCAAATGTCTTTGAATGTATTTGAGATCAGTAAATATGTGTCAACATACTGAACAGCACGACCCCAGCAGAAGTCAAAATAAACAAAGTTCAAGTGTCAGAACCTGCTGAAGACTGATGTCACTTAGAATCAGCTGCTTCATTGAAGAACAAACTGAAGACAAAACTTTGACTCTCTGGAGTCTCACCTCTGACTTTCACATTTCAGCTCTGAAGCTGTAGAAATGATGTTCTGACCTGAGAGTCTCCAGGTGACAGTGTGGACTCTTCAGTCCAGCAGACAGCAGCTCCACTCCTGGATCATGCAGGTTGTTGTAACTCAGGTCCAGTTGAGTCAGACTAGAGGACGGAGAGCTGAGGACTGAGGACAGAAGTGAACAACTTCTCTCTGTCAGTTTACAGTCTCTCAGCCTGAAAAAAATGAAACAGGAAATCAAACGTTGATGTTTATATCTTCAGAGATGTTCCAATGATCCACTTACAGAACTTTATGTGAAGCTTGAACCATCGGCAGAAGCCTCTCAAGAACCTCCTCTGAAGCAGAGTATTTCTTCAGGTCAAACTCGTCCAGATGTTCCTCTGAGGACAGTAAGATGAAGGCCAGGGTGGACCATTGAGCAGGAGACAGTTGATCTGTGGAGAGACGTCCTGATCTCAGCTGCTGTTGGACCTCCTCCACCAGAGAAGTGTCCTTCACTTCATTCAGACAGTGGAACAGGTTGATGATTCTCTCTGGAGACACATTCTCACTGATCTTCTTCTTAATGAGCTTTGCTGTGTCCTGATTGGTCCAAGAGCTTCTTCCTGTTTGTTTCAATAAACCTGTCAGGAGACTCTGGCTGGTCTGCAGAGAAAGACCCAGAAGGAAGCGCAGGAACAAGTCCAGATGTCCATTTGGACTTTCTACAGCATCATTGATTTCTTTCTGGTAGAACTTTTCTATGTCAACGATTCTTGACTGCAGGTTGACTTCAGAGTTGAAGAACTTCTGGTGAACATGAAGAGCAGCCAGAAACTCCTGAAGACTCAGGTGGATGAAGCAGAACATCTGGTCCTGGTACAGTCCTCTCTCCTCTCTGAAGATCTGAGTGAACACTCCTGAGTGAAGTGAAGCAGCTGTGATGTCGATGTCACTCTCTGTCAGGTCTGATTCATAGAAGACCAAGTTTCCTTTCTTCAGGTGCTCAAAAGCCAGTTTTCCCAGAGACTCCATCATCTTGCTGCTCTCAGGATCCCAAACTGTGTCTGTCCAAGCTGCTCCATGGTACTTCAGCTTCTTGACTTTGGACAGAACCACCAGGAAGTAGATGAACATCTCAGTCAGGGTGTTGGGCAGCTGTCCTGTGTCTCCGCTCTTCAACATGTCCTCCAGAACTGTGGCAGTGATCCAGCAGAAGATCGGGATGTGACACATGATGTGGAGGCTTCGGGAGTTCTTGATGTGAGAGATGATGGTGCTGGTCTGCTCCTCATCACTGGACCTCTTCCTGAAGTACTCCTCCTTCTGGAGGTCAGTGAACCCTCTGACCTCTGTCACCATGTCCACACACTCAGGAGGGATCTGATTGGCTGCTGCAGGTCGTGTGGTCATCCAGAGACGAGCTGAGGGAAGAAGATTCCCTCTGATGAGGTTTGTCAGGAGGACGTCTACTGAGGTGGACTCTGTAGCTGCTGTGAGGACCCGACTGTTGAGGAAGTCCAGAGGGAGTCGACACTCGTCCAGACCGTCAAGGATGAACAGAACCTCGAGTCCTTCAAAACTGCTGAGATCTTTGGTTTCAGGAAAGAAAAGATGAACAAGTTCCACCAAACTCAACTTCTTCTCTTTCAGCAGGTTCAGCTCTCTGAAGGTGAAAGGAAACATGAAGTGGAAGTTCTGGTGAGCTTTGCCTTCAGTCCAGTCCAGAGTGACCTTCTGTGTCAGGAGGGTCTTCCCAATTCCAGCCACGCCCTTCGTCAGCAGGCTCCTGATTGGTGGGTCTCTCTCAGGTGAGGCTTTAAAGAGGTCTTCTTGTCTGATGGTGGTTTCTGGTCTGGTCTGGTTCCTGGTGGCTGCTTCGATCTGTCGGACCTCGTGCTCCTGGTTGACCTGGTCTGTGCCCCCCTCAGTGATGTAGAGCTCCGTGTAGATCTGATTCAGAGGAGCAGAGTTTCCTGCTTTAGCGACCCCCTCAGACACACTGTGGAACTTCTTCTTCAGGCTCCTCTTCAGCAGTCGTTGAATCTTTTCTACACGACTTCCTGAAGAAGAGAAGTCACATGAGTCACAAGATTCTAAAAGCTGAAGATCAATCTTCTCAGCAGCTGCAGGAATTTCAATCTCGAATGTTCTAATAGATTCAAGACTTCATTTTCAGCAGGTTGAAGGTTCAAATCCTCTTACTTCCCCACAGAAGACCAGCAAGCTCCTCCTGCTTCATGCTCCTCAGGAGGTTCAGGATGATCTTCAGGAAAGCTTCTCTGTTGCTCCTCATCTGCTCCTCTTCACACTTCAACTGCTCCTCTTCCTCATCATCCAGGTGTTTCTGCTCACCTGGTCTGAGAAACTTCTTCACTCTCTCCAGTTCCTCCTTCACCAGGGTCATGACCTTGTCCTCCAGCAGCTGAAACACAAACATGTGACTTGATCATGTGACCTACAGAGGTCACCAGAGGTATGTCTCAGTCCAAGTCTAACCAGGACCTGTTGAGCAATACTTTCTTCAAGAGTAGGACCAGAGAGTCTGAGTCACATTCAAATCTCATCTTCTCTCTAAAACTAAACAAGAGTCTCAGCCACACCAGACCTTCTACTTCATGTATGAAGCTGACAGGTGGAGTTGTCCAGGATCAGAGCTTCATGAAGCAGCAGAAGCAGCTGACTGGTGAGTTAGCAGCTGTTGTAGTCAGCAGGTGAGGCTGAAGACTTGAACGTACCTGAAGTGTGGAGTCCACATCTGTCTGATGCTGCTGGACACACTGGAGACTGAGAACATCCGAGACCTGCTGATCCTCTCTGTGAAGAACATCAGGCCGTCAATAAGTTCTGTCTACTTCTACAAGGACACCAATGATCTGAGCAAGACTCTGACTCTTCCATGTGCAGACCACCTAAGATAGAATCTTCCACATTCATGGAAAACCAGGTGAAACACAAGTTTGTCTCACACTTCAGTCGTGATTTCATTCTCATGGCTGCAGTTTGTTGCTTCTTCTCTTGTGAGTCGACTTTCCTCCACGACTGTCTGCAGCACTTTTGACGAGCAGTTCGTGAAGCTCAATAAAAGAGAAGTTTTGAGCTGCATTGACTCATGAACATCTTCAGTTGAAGTCACCAAGAGTCACTAACTGCTGATAGAAACACACACAGCTGTGAGTGAAAGAATGATTGTTGAGGATCAACTAACAGTCTTTGACGACTCAAACATTCCCTCAATCATTGAATCAGTGACTCTTAAATCACTTGAAGTATTTTCTCTTATCAGTGACCTTCATCTGAGGCGCTCATATGATCCACGTGAATGTTGCATCACAAGAAAAACACTCAAATCAAACTTGACTTTTGATGAATATTTCATCACGTTTGTTGTGTGTCAAGTTTCACAAGACTTCAGGTGGAGGAGAAGAAAAGTAGTTGCACTATTTAGAATTCTTCTTCTTGACTCAACAACTGAAGAGACTGTTGGTCGTCACATGATACAAACTTCTTCAACAACGGATGAACACACAAGTTGCAGTGAGAAAATGATTCCAGTACTTAAAGCGCTGACAATATTTACAGATTTAGCTTCCAACAGGGAGGATGAGCTCCATGCACTGTTTTTTTTTTTGTTGGCCGTCAATGAGTTCTGTCTACTTCTACAAGGACACCACTACAACTCGTCACTTCCACCCCCACACTGGAACTCTCTCTCCCTCTTTACAGCTCAGCTCAAAACCACCTGTATTGTGTGATTTTATTGTATTTGTGATTTTATTTTGCAGCGACCTTGAGTCTCCTGAGAGGTGGTTTTAAATAAGATTTATTATTATTATTATTTTCTTCTTCCTCTCATGTGTATAGATATACTGTATAGTTTTCTCTGCATATTTAAATAACTACTAGATGTTCTCGTGTTGCTCCTGTTGTCTCTCACCTCTGATGCTTCTGTTCACCTTTGAAGTCAATTGCTCTTCCCATAGATCTGTCACTCTTCAGAGACACACAGCTGGGAGCAGGTCCAGGTCCAGGTCCAGGTCCAGGTCCAGGTCCAGGTCCAGCAGATGTACGTAGCTTTGATCTGAACACACACAAGTAGCAGTAAGAAAATGTTTCCAGTATTTGAAGGTGTGATGTGTTACGACCTCCACTGATCAGATTTAGCCTCTAACAGAAAAGGTGAGCTCCAAGTACCGTAACTTTGGTTGTTTTGTTTGGATGTTTTAAAAACCTAACTTTAAAAACCTAACTCATTGTTGCAAAATGATGAGATTTTTGCTCGGCCTACTTGCCCATGAGTGGCTTTTCCTTGTGTTGCCCTTTTGTTTCTGTGAGCCAGTATTTAAGTTGATTATTATTATTATTATTATTATTATTCAAAAGTGTTAAAACTAAGATGTGTTATTCCTTTTTTTTCTTATTTCTTTTGGAATAGAGGGGAGATTCATCAACGAACGCATGTCACTCGCACGGTTGCACAAGGTGAAAGTAAGTGGTCCACACGTGTCACTTGTCCGTGAGCGGTTGCGCGCATCGTACGTGGTAAGTGAGTTATATGTGCTTTTAATGTACGATCCCAGTGCGATTGTTGTTACACGTTATTGTACGGATGTCCCAATTAGCAGTGTGCAAAAATGTAGTGCGCAATGAGCACTCAACTGTGCACTCAAATGGCCGGAAAATTGAGTGTGGATCGATTCCACCTGTAACCCACTGTTTACACTGAGTGATGTGCTTTGTGTTGTGCTTGATTTAAATGTATTATATTCAAATGATGAACCCTTTAACTTATCATTGAATATTTATTTTCGGTGATGGCATGACTGTCAGCTGAGACTGGGACTTTTTAAACAATGTTTTACAGCGTGACACAGCGAGTTTTTGATGGAGGACAACGGCGATCCGAGGGTGTGAACAACAGAATCAAGCATTGGTGATTGTTCTGTCAGACAGTCGAGACCAAGCGTCCAGAGCAGAGTTAAAGAGTTTGGCGGCGTTGCGCAACTCGCGTAACAACTTGTTGACGTCTCACAGCTGACAGGATCACCAACACCACCTGAAGCCGGTTAGCTGGATAAGCTAACCAACCACCTCCAAGTCCCCTCGACTAGGAACCCGCGCCGATCCACCAGATGCTCAGGTACCTTTTTATTTACTGGCTTTGCGAAGCGAAGCGGCCTCATCGTTTTTGGACTCAACGCGCCCGAGCGACGATTCAGGCCTGCAACGTTTATTTTGAATACTGATGGACAAACTGGTGACTATTTTGAGTTTGCACTGCTTTATCAAGTCACATCTTTAGTTTAAATTGATTGTGGGGTTTTGTGTGCCTTTGTCTATTATAAGTAAATTGGCGAATTCGGGGTCCTGCATTCTACTAGGTAGAGCAGGATCGCTACACACCCTTAACAGCCGCCATCTTAGTGACGTAGATGAAGCTAAACTGAAGCTACGTCACTGACGACGCATCTTTGGAGCAGATACCGACGTAAATGTCTAGAGAAAACACTCATTTTACCACAAAACAACAGTAATCAATTTTCCAAAAAGTGTTGTCAAGTGTCGTTGATAGTGTTCTAACAGGCCTGGATGCTTTAACAGTTTTCTCCCGACAACAGCCAGGCCGAAAAATAAAAAACACTGAACACTGCAAAAAATCACGAGACACTTCCTCACCTTAATCACATGCAATATTCTGTGGTGAATGTAAAACAAATATTTAAGTGCAATACTGCAAACACTGCTTTAATTCTCTCCCTCTCTGTCTCTCTTTCCTTCTTCCTCTCATGTGTAAAGATATACTGTATAGTTTTCTCTGCATATTTAAATAACTACTAGATGTTCTCATGTTGCTCCTGTTGTCTCTCACCTCTGATGCTTCTGTTCACCTTTGAAGTTAATTATTCTTCTCATAGACCCGTCACTCTTCAGAGACACACAGCTGGGAGCAGGTCCAGGTCCAGGTCCAGGTCCAGGTCCAGGTCCAGGTCCAGGTCCAGGTTCAGCAGATGTATGTAGCTTTGATCTGAACACACACAAATAGCAAGTTTTCCTTGTGTTGCCCTTTTGTTTTTGTGAGCCAGTGAGCGGAGAAGATCATCGAGACACCACTCCCCCCCATCAGGACGTTGCAAAATCTCGCTGCCTGAACAGAGGCCACAGGATTCTGTCTGACCCCAACCACCCCCTCTATGGACCGTTCTCTCTCCTGGCATCTGGCAGAAGGTTCCGCAGTATCCGCTGCGTAACAGAAAGATTTAGCAACAGCTTCTTCCCTCCGGTCATCAGACTGCTGAATGCAATATAACTTCCAGCAATGCACTATTTAAAACGTAATTTATTTGTTCTATTTATATTTATATTGCACTATTTTCAGCCAGGCCGAAAAATAAAAAACACTGAACACTGCAAAAAATCACGAGACAATACCTCACCTTAATCACATGCAATGTAAAACAAATATTTAATTGCAATACTGCAAACACTGCAATTAATTCTCTCCCTCTCTTTTCTTCTTCCTCTCATGTGTAAAGATATACTGTATAGTTTTCTCTGCATATTTAAATAACTACTAGATGTTCTCATGTTGCTCCTGTTGTCTCTCACCTCTGATGCTTCTGTTCACCTTTGAATTCAATATCTCTTCCCATAGACACGTCACTCTTCAGAGACACGCAGCTGGGAGCAGGTCCAGGTCCAGGTCCAGGTCCAGGTCCAGGTCCAGGTCCAGGTCCAGGTCCAGCAGATGTAAGTAGCTTTGATCTGAACACACACAAGTAGCAGTGAGAAAATGTTTCCAGTATTTGAAGGTGTGATGCGTTACGACCCCCACTGATCAGATTTAGCCTCTAACAGAAAAGGTGAGCTCCAAGTACCGTAACTTTGGTTGTTTTGTTTGGATTTAAAAACCTAACTTTAAAAACCTAACTCATTGTTGCAAAATGATGAGATTTTTGCTCGGCCTACTTGCCCATGAGTGCCTTTTCCTTGTGTTGCCCTTTTGTTTCTGTGAGCCAGTATTTAGGTTGATTATTATTATTATTATTATTATTATTATTCAAAAGTGTTAAAACTAAGATGTGTTATTCCTTTTTTTTGTTATTTCTTTTGGAATAGAGGGGAGATTCATCAACGAACGCATGTCACTCGCACGGTTGCACAAGGTGAAAGTAAGTGGTCCACACGTGTCACTTGTCCGTGAGCGGTTGCGCGCATCGTACGTGGTAAGTGAGTTATATGTGCTTTTAATGTACGATCCCAGTGCGATTGTTGTTACACGTTATTGTACGGATGTCCCAATTAGCAGTGTGCAAAAATGTAGTGCGCAATGAGCACTCAACTGTGCACTCAAATGGCCGGAAAATTGAGTGTGGATCGATTCCACCTGTAACCCACTGTTTACACTGAGTGATGTGCTTTGTGTTGTGCTTGATTTAAATGTATTATATTCAAATGATGAACCCTTTAACTTATCATTGAATATTTATTTTCGGTGATGGCATGACTGTCAGCTGAGACTGGGACTTTTTAAACAACGTTTTACAGCGTGACACAGCAAGTTTTTTTATGGGGGACAACGGCGATCCGAGGGTGTGAACAACAGAATCAAGCATTGGTGATTGTTCTGTCAGACAGTCGAGACCAAGCGTCCAGAGCAGAGTTAAAGAGTTTGGCGGTATTGCGCAACTCGCGTAACAACTTGTTGACGTCTCACAGCTGACAGGATCACCAACACCACCTGAAGCCGGTTAGCTGGATAAGCTAACCAACCACCTCCAAGTCCCCTCGACTAGGAACCCGCGTCGATCCACCAGATGCTCAGGTACCTTTTTATTTACTGGCTTTGCGAAGCGAAGCGGCCTCATCGTTTTTGGACTCAACGCGCCCGAGCGACGATTCAGGCCTGCAACGTTTATTTTGAATACTGATGGACAAACTGGTGACTATTTTGAGTTTGCACTGCTTTATCAAGTCACATCTTTAGTTTAAATTGATTGTGGGGTTTTGTGTGCCTTTGTCTATTATAAGTAAATTGGCGAATTCGGGGTCCTGCATTCTACTAGGTAGAGCAGGATCGCTACACACCCTTAACAGCCGCCATCTTAGTGACGTAGATGAAGCTAAACTGAAGCTACGTCACTGACGACGCATCTTTGGAGCAGATACCGACGTAAATGTCTAGAGAAAACACTCATTTTACCACAAAACAACAGTAATCAATTTTCAAAAAAGTGCTGTCAAGTGTCGTTGATAGTGTTCTAACAGGCCTGGATGCTTTAACAGTTTTTTCTCCCGACAACAGCCAGGTGGAAAAATAAGAAACACTGAACACTGCAAAAAATCATGAGACACTTCCTCACCTTAATCACATGCAATATTCTGTGGTGAATGTAAAACAAATATTTAAGTGCAATACTGCAAACACTGCTTTAATTCTCTCCCTCTCTGTCTCTCTTTCCTTCTTCCTCTCATGTGTAAAGATATACTGTATGGTTTTCTCTGCATATTTAAATAACTACTAGATGTTCTCATGTTGCTCCTGTTGTCTCTCACCTCTGATGCTTCTGTTCACCTTTGAAGTCAACATATCTTCCCATAGACACGTCACTCTTCAGAGACACACAGCTGGGAGCAGGTCCAGGTCCAGGTCCAGGTCCAGGTCCAGGTCCAGGTCCAGGTCCAGCAGATGTACGTAGCTTTGATCTGAAAACACACAAGTTTCAGTGAGAAAATGATTCCAGTATTTGAAGGTCTGACAGGAGAAGTGATCTTCTCACCTCTGAGCTCTGGTCTGACTGTCATGGTCTTCACCCAGAAGTTCTTTAGAGGGAGGATCTTCCTCCTCTGTGTCCACACCTGCACACAAACACAACAGCATCATGGATCTGAATGTTTGAGTCACTTGTTTAAACACAACATTCTTTGTTCCACTTCAATTTGTTTTATTTCTTTTTTGCATGTTTTCATTTATTCAATCAACACATTATCACGATGAAGATTCATTCATTCACCTCATGACCAAACTGTTGATTCATTCATTCACCTCACGACCAAACTGTTGATTCATTCATTCACCTCACGACCAAACTGTTGATTCATTCATTCACCTCACGACCACACTCTTGATTCATTTATTCACCTCACGACCAAACTGTTGATTCATTCATTCACCTCACGACCACACTCTTGATTCATTTATTCACCTCACGACCAAACTGTTGATTCATTCATTCACCTCACGACCACACTCTTGATTCATTCATTCACCTCACGACCAAACTGTTGATTCATTCATTCACCTCACGACCACACTCTTGATTCATTTATTCACCTCACGACCAAACTGTTGATTCATTCATTCACCTCACGACCACACTCTTGATTCATTCATTCACCTCACGACCAAACTGTTGATTCATTCATTCATCTCACGACCACACACTTGATTCATTCATTCACCTCACGACCACACGCTTGATTCATTCATTCACCTCCCGACCAGACTCTTGATTCATTCATTCACCTCACGACCACACTCTTGATTCATTCATTCACCTCAAGACCACAGTTTTGGTTCATTTATTCACCTCACGACCACATTCTTGGTTAATTCATTCACCTCACGACCACACTCTTGATTCATTTATTCACCTCACGACCACACTCTTGATTAATTCATTCACCTCACGACCAAACTGTTGATTCATTCATTCATCTCACGACCACACTCTTGATTCATTCATTCACCTCACGACCACACTCTTGATTCATTCATTCACCTCCTGACCAGACTCTTGATTCATTCATTCACCTCACGACCACACTCTTGATTCATTCATTCACCTCACGACCACACTCTTGATTCATTTATTCACCTCACAACCACACTCTTGATTAATTCATTCACCTCAAGGCCACAATCTTGATTCATTCATTCACCTCACGACCACACTTTTGATTCATTTATTCACCTCAAGGCCACAATCTTGATTCATTCATTCACTTCACGACCACACTCTTGATTCATTCATTCACTCTTGCTGGGCTGACATGATAGATTGTAGACGGTGAGAAAGTCACTGACCTGTGAGCAGCTCTCTGCTCTGAAGACTTGTGTCCATGTTTGTAGATGAAACTTCCAGGTGAGCTCAGCTCCTTCTGATCCAGACTCAGGGAAACACTGATCGATGAAAACGCCCGTGAGTGAGGGGGTGTGTCCTGTCAGAGACCAACAGTGCAACATTGTTTGTTGATTCACACGGTTACAATATGAAAACAAAACATTTACCACGAGGGTCAAGACGTCTCTGTTTTACACTTTTTTGTCAAAATGTTCAAGTAGAGGAAAGAATCCAGGAGTGGTCACGAGAGCTTCAACATGAGGGCCATTGAGATTAATAATCTAATCCACCCCGATATTAATGTATTTTTAATTTAACCCCATCACTGTCTTTGTAAAATAGATGTACTTTATTGATTAATTTTAACAAAATACCATAGCAGACATTGATATAAACCCAGTATTATCATTTCAAGTACAAAAGTGAAATAGTGGACGTCATTAAAATAGATAAAACACACTTCTACTCTTACACTCAATGTGACTCTTATATGGAGGTTCACAGCAAACTAAACTCTCCTCTGAACCACATCCTTCAAGAACAGGCACCAGAGTAAAGTTAGTCAAATGGTGGATATTGGACATATATTCAATGCACCAGATCGGAGTCTCTCACTTGAAGCACTTCTACTTCAGTACGTGTCAGTTAGGGACCGTCAACAAATTCAATGTCATTTTTGTAATATCATTTTTCAATTGCTTCCTAGAAATGTGACCTATTGATGTCAGATCAACTTTAAATCTTAGGGGGACACATGATACATAAAGATGACTGACTTATATTACAGCAAGATTAATAACTTGTATTCATTAATATTAGTAATGTTTCCAATATTTCCTCAAAAACGACAAGAAAATGTTTTCTGCAATTAGGGCTTGGACTCACTAGTAATTGGCGGGGTTCGAATTTAACCGTGGCAACCACGTAACTTGCCGCGACCGTCCTCCACATTTGCCGTAATGCCCTGAAAAATATACCTGAGCAACAAGTTGCCGTGAGCGCCCTTGGTTTTTAATTTGTTAATAAATACTGGTAGCGTTATTGTTTTGTCGAATGAACATAATTAAGTCGACCCGACTTGACTGTAATTTAACATTTTCAACTGTTCAAAATCTAACGGTAAAAGGTAAACAACATGGGTTCAGCCATTTTGGAAGCTTGTATCAAAGGTCAACCGACGACAGAAACAGTGATCGGCTCCGAGTGATACACTCGTTACATCAGCGTCTCCAAGGAGGTCAGGAGGTCAATGTTGGTCGGGCAGCCAACTTGAAAATGCCGAGCAAGGAAAGGGTGAAAAAAGGAAAGACGAGGAATTACAGGCTGTTGGGGGAAAAAATGTAGCAAAATACACAACTTGTTTAGGTTTATTTCATTGTTTCAAAGTATTTAGTGGTTCGTTTGCCCTCGAAACTTGCTTCCTAAACCTGTCGATGTAGTTTATGTGTGTGTTTATTTTGATTCGTGGCTGTCAGCGACAAAGTGTGTAACATACGTGGATTTTAATACTTTTTGTAAACATTGAATACAAGCTGCACATGAAAACTATAATATTTATGGTATGATAATTGCATGGTGTTTTATATATTTGTTTATAATTTCCTCTACAATATATCTATATCTACATCTACATCTATACATATAGATATATTGAGGAACTTCGTGAATATTTGTTGTAATACATATTTGTTATAAATGAATAATTACTAGCAGTATTAGCACAAGATGTTAATGCATAGCTGATATGCTAAAATGATCTTATGTCAAACCCGAGTGCATTATTTAAAAATGTTATTGCATTATTTGTTGTAAGTAAAATAAATGACTAAAGAAATATATATTGAAGTTGTCATTTTACTTTTTTGTTGTTTTCAATAGGTGTTAACAAGAGCATGATATACTGTATATATATCTATAGATATATATAGATATATATATATATATATATCTATATATATCTATAGATATATATAGATATAGATATATATATATATCTATATATACACACATTAGCTTTGGTGCCGCTACTTCGAAAGAAATGTTTGCGTTGGTGCCCTAAAACGTGTACTCTTCTTTAAGGCAACACTTTGACTTTGGCCTTGACCTTAAAAAGTTTAAATTCAAAGCCTGATTTGGACTTGAGGATCGGCACACACCCATGCTGGGGCCGGTTTCATATTAAAGTAAAATTCATGTTACTTTGGATTAGAAGTTCTCAGCTGTACTTCAGATCGTTCCTACACACTGAGGAAAACAAAACAAATCCTCACATGATGCCAGCAAGTCTCCATTCAAAGACGAGATCTGCGACAAAGTCACGAGTTAAGCCGAGTCGAGAAATCTTCTATCATGATATGGATGATCTTATATCACCATTAGATTTACCACGATATAGATTTTCAGAGAATAATATACAAATATTGTCCAACATACACAGAAACTGCTACATTTTTCTCTCCCTGTGTTTGAAACCATGTTGTCATGGTTAATGTCAGTAGTGGATACAAATACTAGTACATTAGATACTTCAATACCATTTCTTAACTGTGTTTAAAGAAAAACACACAGTACTTTTTAGTTCACAACTTTAATAACAATAACAATCAATTTTATTATGTTTCTTTCTTTATCTTTACAATATTTATTCCTTTATCTTTATCACTGTTTTATGTGACGTGTGCAGATACAGTATATTTATCTTTATGAGATGTATTTATTTATCTGTCATTTAATGTTTGTTTGTTTTATTGTTTTATTTAAGCACACTTGACATACTTGGTGTTTTCAAATGAACAATACTTTGAAACTGTGATTTAAGAAGTAACAATACCTGTAACTTGTAGTTTTCCTAACATTCTCTGTTGTTCCTCCTCCCCCGGTTTGCAAGATGGAAAGTATGTCATTTGACATGCGAGTCATTCAGAGGCAGTAGGTGCAGTTTTTGACCACAAACATTGTAACAGAGACACATTAATTGAGTCCGTAAATCAACGTATGCATGTCCATCAAATATAATGTTACTATCCTGGTGTACAATAGCTCATGCTTTACACAGAAACTCTCATTTCAAATGGTTTAATTGAGGCAAACATTTTTAAAGGTGACACTTTTTTCCCGATTTAGGTGACATTTAAGACTGCACAGTATTATATGTTCAATACATGGTTCTCAGTGAAATTTAGACAAATGAATACATATTTTTCAAATGTAAAGCATGGAAGTATCTTGTATTTACCACTGTATAGAATTCTGCAACACTTCTGCTTGCGATGATGATCACATGTCAATGCTGACGAAGTCTCCACAGATGAGAACATCAGACAAAAATACAAATGTGTTGATACACTTCCTCACAGTAAAGAGAAAGACAAGTTTGCGTCTGGTTTATTTACAATCTCCGTCCTCTAACTGCTTTGTTATCGTTTTATCCTCGTCTCTGAGAAGCTTATGAACTCTCACCCAGCTGGGTGTAGTTCACTTCCTATAGAGGTGTGGATCCCCACCGCACTTCCTCCTTTTTAACTCGGCAGAGAAGCTCCTGACAGTGAAAAGATCACAGTGGAATGTAATGATGGCGAATAAATATTTACAATCTTATAACATCAGGTACAGCAGAACCTGACGTCAACGATACAAGACAAATCAACTACATTAAGGCTCAATAATATAAATAATAACAAAGTTTACAGGTTTTCTGTCATTGATTCCTTTTCCTTTTAAAAAGAATGATCTTCGTCTCTTTTTCAAACATTATTAGAGACAAACAAACAAACCCATGACTTTGATTCAGTTCAATCATGGAACACAGATAAAGTTAGTTTAATCCCATCAAATATAAAGACAAGTTAAAAGTGACGTGAACACGGAGAACAGAATAATAACAGATACAAATACACCGTAAATATCTTGATTTATGACACTCGGAACATGACATTAGATGAAGTTCACTTACTTTGACTTTCGTTTTGTCCAAGAACCAGGATGTTCACTTCTGTGGATTAATGTTGTTGTTTTGTCGCTTTTGTTGTGAGTTCGTCGATCACCGAAGTTGTTCCGTGTTTTATTTGTTAGTTTTTGTTGTTAATACACTAAAAATACACCGAGATTCTTCTTTAAACGTGTATCTGATGCGATCATATTACTAACTGCGTAGCAGTGAGCGACACAAGTTAGTGTTCATCACACAGCTCCCGTTCCGGTTACTCATTTTCAAAATAAAACGGTTTTACTTTGAAACCGGAAACTATGTCACGAACCAACCCGCGCAGAAATGATCAGCGACATATGATGTAAAGACTCGGACAAAGACTAGTCTGGAGCGAATATCTGTCCAACATGTGACTCGTTTTGAACAGAACAGTGTTGAATTGAACAGGACTTAATGCAAGGAAGTGTGAAAGTGAAATATGTTCAAACAAGACAAGAAAACAAGAATAATACTAAGATATCATCAGATACATACTCTGGATACAGTACACAATACTTCTACTTACTTCTACTGCCACTCAAAAGGATGGAAACCAACAGATGGATGATGAATGTTGTTCTCAAAACACGAACGGATGTCACTGCAGCGACAGAGAAAGTGAAAGTACTTCTGAAATCTTCTTCTATAGCAGTTAAAGGTGCACCAGCACCACCTGCTGGTACAGAGTGTCATTTCACTTTTACTTTACTAGTAGATCATCATTGAAGGCGCCGACGAGGACGGCTGCCTCTTCCAGTAGCTCCGCAGCAATTTCTATAATTTTCTGTTTTTTATTAATTTTTTACTATAATCTTTTTAAATGGATACTTTTGAACATGGAAAGAATCGTCTTGTTTACTCAAGAGAGGATCTACTGTCGCTGAAGTCAATGGCACGGGCTGGAGATCGCCACAAGATCCCGATCGAACTTCAGCGCCGTTACAGAGGCTGTCGGGCAGGGAGGAGGCTAAAGGCTAAGCTAACGGACAATCGGAGACGTCACAGACCAACGATCCCAACGATCACGATGGGGAACGTCAATTCACTGACGAATAAGATGGACGAGCTGTCTGCCCTCAACAACCAGCGGATCTACAGAGAGAGCAGCTTGTTGATCTTCACGGAGACGTGGCTCACTCAACTGACTCCGGACTCACACGTGGATCTGCCTGGTTTCAGCTCCGTCAGAGCGGACAGAGACGCGCGTGTGGGAAGCGCAGAGGAGGAGGACTGATCATGTACGTGAATAAACGCTGGTGTAGTCCGGGACACGTTACTGTAAAGAAAGTCTCTTGTTGTCAAGATTTAGAACTGTTGGCTGTCAGCATGCGTCCATATTATCTACCGCGTGAGTTCAGTCACGTGATCGCGCTGTGTGTCTACATTCCTCCGAGCGCTGCGGCTGCATCTGCCTGTGAGAAGATCCACACAATGACAGCTCGACTTCAGAATCAACATCCTGACGCGTTTATCATCATCTCTGGAGACTTTAATCATGCCAACCTGGACTCTACTCTGCCTACTTTCCATCAGGCCGTGGATTGTCCCACCAGGAATAACAGGACAATTGACCTTCTTTATTCCAACTTGAAGGACGCCTACAGAGCCAAACCTCTTCCTCCACTTGGAAGGTCCGATCACAACCTGGTCCACCTTCAGTCACAGTACACTCCTCTGGTGCAGAGACAGACTGTGACCACTAAGACAATCAGAAAGTGGACACCAGCTGTGGAGGACGCCATCAGAGACTGCTTTGAAACAACAGACTGGGATGTGCTGCTGAGGTCTCATGGTGAGGACATCGAGGGACAGACACACTGTCTAACAGATTATTTAAATTTCTGCTTGGACGTTGTCGCCCCTACTAAGACTGTCCGCTGTTACCCTAATAATAAACCGTGGGTAACAAAGGAGGTCAAGGATGTCCTTAACAGGAAGAAAGTGGCATTCAGGAGCAGAGACAGGGACGCCATGAGGTCAGCTCAGCAGGAGGTGAAGCGATGCTTGAAGGAGGCAAAGGACACCTACAGGAGGAGGTTGGAGGAGAAGCTGAGCCGAGAAGAAATAAGAGAGGTCTGGGATGGTGTTAAAACCATCACTGGACACAAGACCAAGGCCTCTCTGACTGCAGTGGACACGGTGGATGAGGCAAATGGACTGAACAACTTTTTCAACAGGTTTGAGCAGGTCACCTCACCCTCACTGCTGCCCGCCTCAGGACCTGCCCCACCTTCTTGTGCCCCCCCCAGCTCCACAGAACCACTTCCCAGCTTCACCTCACTCCAGGTACAGGATGTACTTCGGAGGATTCGTCCAGGGAAGGCTGCTGGTCCTGATAAGGTGTCTGCTCGACTGCTAAAGACCTGCGCTGCTGAACTAGCTGAGCCACTCCAGCATGTCTTCAACCTCAGTCTACGGCTGGGGAAAGTACCAACTCTGTGGAAGACTTCCTGTATCGTTCCAGTCCCTAAAAAGATCCGACCGAGTGTGCTGAACGATTACAGACCGGTGGCACTGACTTCGCAGCTGATGAAGACACTGGAGCGGCTGGTCCTCAAACATCTCACGCCACAAGTCCAGCACGCGCAAGACCCCCTGCAGTTTGCCTACCAGCCAGCAGTTGGTGTGGAAGATGCCATCCTTCACCTCCTGCATCGGACCTACTCCCACTTGGATAAAGGAAGCGGTTCAGTGAGAATCCTGTTCCTGGACTTTTCTAGTGCCTTCAACACTATCCAACCCACTCTGCTGCAGGACAAACTGACACTGATGCATGTGGACCCTGGTCTGGTCTCCTGGATTACGGACTATCTTACTGATCGACCACAGTATGTCAGGCTGAAGGACATCAAGTCTGACACTATGGTGTGCAGTACAGGAGCACCTCAGGGGACAGTACTGGCCCCTCTCCTCTTCACCATCTACACTTCAGACTTCTGCTACAACTCAGAGCTGAGTCTCGTCCAGAAGTATGCTGACGACACTGCCATTGTTGGATGCATCAGGGACAACAGCGAAGACGAGTACAGGAGTCTGATACGTGACTTTGTGGACTGGAGTGAGAGGAACCACTTGCAGCTGAACACCTCAAAAACCAAGGAGCTGGTCTTGGATTTCGGGAGGTCCAGGACAAAGCCACGTCCAGTGTCCATCAGAGGCGACGAGGTGGAGATAGTGGACAACTATAAGTACCTCGGTGTGTGGATGGACAGTAAACTGGACTGGTCCTGCAACACAGACCATGTGTATAAGAAGGTTCAGAGTAGACTGTACTTTCTGAGGAGGCTTCGATCATTTAACATCTGCAAGAAGCTCCTCTGCATGTTCTACCAGTCTGTGGTGGCCAGTGTCCTGTTCTATGCTGTGGTGTGTTGGGGTGGAAATGTGTCCAAGAGGAGTGTCAACAGGTTGGACAGGTTGATCAGGAGGGCTGGTTCTGTGGTTGGAATGAAGCTGGACTCACTGGTGACAGTTGCTGAGAGGAGATCATTGAACAAACTACTGTCCATCATGGATGATGACAGTCATCCTCTGAACACTGTCATCAGTGAGCAGAGAAGCAGAATGAGTGCACGAATGCTCCTACCCAGGTGCAAAACAAATAGACTCAGGGACTCATTCATCCCTCGGGCTATTAAATTGTACAATTCTGAGTTCGGGGGCAGGAGTGGAGTGAAAGTATCTGGATGTTCTGTTCCATGTTAGTCTTTGTATCTTTGTCTTTGTTGTTTTTCTTTCCTTGACCTATGTCCTTTGTCTTTGTCTTTAGACTTAGATTGTGTCATCTTGTTCTTCCTCTTTATGTTCTTCTTATTTTATTTTTTATGTATTATTTTTTATTGTTTATGAAAAATTGCTGGCTATTGGTAAAAAACAATTTCCCAAAGGAGACCTCCTGAGGGATCAATAAAGTTTTACCTTACCTTACCTTACCTTAGATGTATAAATAAACTTATGATAACTTAAGATCATTGACCAGTTTCTATGATCTCTTGAATCATTTAGTCCTCCTAAGATAGTGAGTAAGTAAGTAATTTATATTTATAGAGCGCTTTTCCAGACCAGGGTCACAAAGCACTTAAACAATCAAAACAAATATCAATAAAATATATACTTAAAAGGTCAAGATAACACAGAGAACAACACAGGAGTTCCAGATACTGATGGTGAAGTACCAAATTGTAACAGTTCGAATTAGTTGTCTAATTAATATCAATTTCAATAACATTCAACCATCAATAATCTGATGACACTGATTTATACATACATTTACCACATTGTAACAGTTCTAATGAACATATCTCTTAAATCCAAATGTTCTCCCTAAAATGACCGACATTTTTCTGTGTTCAAATCTCCACCTTGATATTAATGTTTCTTCATTTCAGGCTAGTTGTGTTTCTCATTTGTCAAATGTGTTTTTCTATTCTGTAGAATCATTTTTCACCAATTATCCTTTTTTGAGAGAGAGAGAGAGAGAGAGAGAGAGAGAGAGAGGGAGAGAGAGAGAGAGAGGGAGAGAGAGAGAGAGAGAGCGAGAGCGAGAGAGAGCGAAGGAGACTTTTGACTTTTAAAAATACTTTATTGCAATGTTGTTTTTTTTTACAATAGTTCCATATAAAGTAACAAGTGCAATACTTCAGTCAAGCCAGTGTGCAAATTGTAGAATGTTTTCTTTCGTTGCACAAATTTGTCCCTTTTCTCCCCATTTTCTAAAAGCATCTCGGTGTTGTTGTGACTCTGTGGAAGCAGAACTCCAGCCTCAGTCTGGATCTGATGTTCTGTCTCCACAGAGTCACCACATCCAGTGAGTGTCTGCAGCTCCTGCGAGTCAGATACACATCTTTACCTCACCAGGTACTTTAAGATCTTCTCTCTTTGTGCTTCTTGTGTATCTGACTCCGCCTATAAAACAGGGACAGAGAACACGAGGTTAAAAAGACTAAAAACAACAGTTCAAACATTAAAAACCCTGCCAGCCTCCCACACTCTTTAAAAATGTGAAAAGTCTTCTCTGGTTGATGCAGAATGGACACTCGTTTAAAACCCTGGGGTTAAAACGCGCTAAAAAGGAGTTGCTCGCGATGGCCGCGTGTAAAATCCTCCACTGGAGGTCACCGGTTCTTTTCCTCAGAGGTGGCTTGTACAGTGACCTCCACTGTGACCTCCACTGTGACCTCCACTGTGACCTCCACTGTGACCTCCACAGTGACCTCCACTGTGACCTCCACTGTGACCTCCACAGTGACCTCCACTGTGACCTCCACTGTGACCTCCACTGTGACCTCCACTGTGACTTCCACTGTGACCTCCACTGTGACCTCCACTGTGACCTCCACTGTGACCTCCACAGTGACCTCCACTGTGACCTCCACTGTGACCTCCAGTCCCCAAGTTTGTCTGTCCATGTGTTGGTCGGTCGTCGTAAAAGAGTCTCTGCTTTAAAATCTTCACACAGTTCACCTAAAAACTCCTCTTTGTGGCCTTGTGTTAAAACGTCTCTGTCCGTGGTGGACAGGAGTGTTGTTGTTGTCCCGGACCTCAGGGCTCAGGTGCAGGTCCGGGAAGAGGTCCGCTGGGTCCGGCTCCATCCCGCCGCAGTTTTTTCTGGAGCCGTGATTCTTTCATTCGTCCAGTGATCTCCCAGCGAACCCCACAGAGCGTATCCCCAGTAATGTCCCGGCAGCCCGGTCCCACAGCGTCCACGAGGTGCTGCAGAGATATTGTCCTGCTTCTGACCAGCGCCCCCGTCAGCCCAGGTAAAGTACTGCTGCTGATGTCCAGCCTTGCTCCGTGGATCAGCGGCTGCTTTAAAAACCAGTGCAGAGAGTTCGAGACATGATTGTGGCTCCATTTAAAAAGACACGAACACGCTTTAAAAACACCTTGATAAAAAGAAGGTACATTGTTGAAGTTTAAAAGGTTAAAATCTGTAAAAAAAACAGAGCTGTGTCCAGCCCCAGATCGTTGACACGCTTTAAGATCCAGCTGCTCACATCCCTCCACACCTGAGGGACTGGTCAAGTACTTCTGGACACTACTGGCCAGGTGGGTTAGGCCCCGCCCCCTTCTTCACCAGGTAAAAACATTTGTGCCTGTATCTTGTGGAGCAGGGGGAGGTTTAACACAGTGAGTTGGTGCCACAGCAGTGACGCCACAAGCAATGTTCCCTCTAAGATGCGCCTCTAGAACATGCTCCGCGCACAAAAACATCTCTGCCGCGCACCTCAGTGAGTGACAGGTGTCCAGCCAATGATACGATACGCTTTACTTACGCAGCCAATCATAGCACACAGCGCTTGTGTATGTGTCCATACACGCTGTGACACCTGCAGGTACTCTTGTTAATAACCCTGTATGTAAAATATAAACATTGACACCGGAGACATCTGAACTCATTTACAATAGTGGGATTCATGTCAGACATGTTTAAAATAAGCAAATGTAAACTGTTTAAATTCATGTTTTCATTTGTTTTTGTTTTTCATGATTACAGAAAAAGTCTTGTGCTACATTTAAATACGATGGACATATTGAAATGGAGGCATGGAAAGGGATGAACCCGTCTGAATTCTTTGTTGATTTTGACATAGAAAAAGGCTCGAATTCGTGTCACGCACAGATTCTTGCATCTGAATATTTTTTGTGCACCATTTGGGTTCGAATGAACGACCATTTTTAGTAGGAAATCAATGCAATTCTTAGTACATACGAGTCTGAACTTGTCTGCAGTGGAGGATGAGATTTAACACAGGCTGACACTGAGCTGAAGACATTTTTGGAAGTTACTCTCAGAGTATCTTCTTAAGAGGAAATATGCTCCTCACTGACTGAACTATTTGACTCTAGTTATTTATGTAAGTCAGCATTTCTATGAAGATGATTAAATCCACACATCCTTCCATCATCACTGATCATCATTCACTTCATTCAAGTCATCTGAGTGAAGTATGTTCTTACTTCTGTTGAGCAAATTTGATGAAGATCTTTTGAACTTGATCATTAGAAAAGTAGCTCGCAAACCGAAGAAGTGTGGACGCCCCTGTTTTAGATCATTTAAATGGAAGATTTAAGATTACGATAAATAAATACTTTCCATGGGTAACAATCATGGACTGACATTGATCTCTTCTTGAAGATGTGACTATTCCACAAAATATTATATCATTTCAATGTAGAATTTAGAGAAATTGATCATTAAATCGTAATATTGTAGCTAGGAAGCATAATATTAATTGTCAAAGATGACATGGTTATTATATAAATCAATTATATTATCCCAAGTTAATATTGAATGGATGCGATACTGGCCTGATGACAGTACGTCTGATGTTGCTCACAGTGGTACAAGGGACGCTCAGGGAGATGTTTGCTCAGACGCCAAAAACATTAGAGGAAACATAAGGTTGTTTAAAACAAGTGTTTTTCCTCTAAAAGACATTTCTTTTTTTATCCATTTCCATTTTTTTTATTTTTCCTTCTATCTTTTCTAAAACACAATCCCAGTTCCTTCTTTCATAATCTTTGTTTCCGAAAAACACACCAAGATACTTAAAACAATCATTTTTCCACGTTAGGTTTTGGGGTAGAACTGGGACCGTCTCGCCAACTGTTCAAACATACGAGACAGAGGGGGAGAGAGAGAGAGAGAGAGAGACAGAGAGAGAGAGAGAGAGAGAGAGAGATTTTTTTGATTTTTGAAAAAAACTTTATTTTTCAGTTTCTTTCAACAAGAGACACTTGTCACACAATCCTTTGTTTAGACAGAAAGACGCGTCATGAAATAAATAAATTAAAACACAGAGTTAAAAGAGAGCTTTCCCTCATTCACTGAACACACAGCTGTCGTGCAGCACCAAACATTTTCAAACTCTGCCAGCGTGTTCATCAGGCCATGGTATCTAAAATCAATTCTTATCCTGGCTTTTATCAGTGTGCAAAACATATCTCTTAGTCCAAGGCCTGCCTCCCCCTCCACCTGATTTTTCCTTGTTTTGTAGATTGCCATCTTCTGCCCCACCACATCATTTAAAAGACACCATTTCTTTGAATCTTTTTTTTTATATCCAGCACCACCAATAAAAGCAGCCTCCGACCACACCTCTCCACACATTAAAAACACAGCTTTTAAAATGTGGAATAAAACAATGAGTCTGTTACAATCAAGATAGCAGTGAATCAGGGTTTCAGCTTGGTCACAGAAAGGACAAGTCTCTAAAACAGTGGGGTTGATTTTAGAAATAAAAACATTGATGGCCAGCGCCCCCTGCAGGATCCTCCACTGCAGGTCTCCTGTCCTCTTGTTGAGTGGAAGCTTGTAGAAAAGCCTCCAGACTGGCGCCCGGCCCTGCAGCCTCTCTCTCCATACTGTGTCCCTGTTGGTGCTCAGTTTTCTCTTCTGTGTAGCCACCACACAGTATTTATATACTGTTTTCCCCGACAGCAGTTGTAAATCCACCAAGGACTTAGAGGTGCCCATTGTTTTGCCCAGCCCGCTCTGGTCCACGGACAGACTGAGGTCTGGGAACGGATCTCCCTGGTCCGGTACCTCCGCCCCGCTGCTGTACTCCCTCAGCATCTCATGCTCCTCTGCGCTCAGCCTGTTGCTCCACTGGTTCAGGATGTGTCTGGTGTGCCGGCTGGACCTCAGGCCCAGGAGAGAGGCCACAGCCTGCGTGTTGTGCAGCCCGGGCCCTGCCACGTCCACCACCTGCCTCAGCCTGACCGTCCCCGTGGAGCGAAGGCGCAGGGTGAGGCCAGGGCTGCTGCCGTCTTGTATGTCCAGCCGGGCCCCGCACACTAGGGGCTCCTCCAGGAGCCAGAAGAGAGAGGCTGCAGGCCCCAGTCTGTCCCATTTAAAAAGTGTCCACGCTTTAAAAACACCATGATAAAAAGGAGGCAAGTTACACGCACGATAAAAATCACAATTCAATAAAAACAAAGACTAAAACGAGGTCTGCTATCCTCCTTAAAATGATGCCTGTGACCTCCAGACGACATCATCACAGCAGGAAAGGTAACGCTGTACAAACTGCAGCCTGAAAGCTGCTGCCCTGCTCTCCAGGTGTATTAAGCCCTGCCCCCCCTCTTCTTTTGGCAGGTACAGTACACTCTGGGGAACCCAATGCAGCTTATCCCAGAAAAAGTTCAAGAGGACTATTTGAATTTTTTGCAGCAGCCCAGCAGGGGGTTCTAGGCACTTGAGCCTGTGCCACAGGGTGGACGCTACCAGGTTGTTAATGACGAGAACCCTCCCTCTGTATGACATGTGGGGAAGCAGCCACCTCCACTTTGCCAGCTTCCCCTCCACCTTTTCTATCACACCCTCCCAGTTCTTTTTTTCAGTTTGTTCATCCCCCAGATGAACCCCCAGGTATCTGAAGCCTCCCCTCTTCCAGGTCAGCCCCCCCGGCAGCTGAGGCAGACCAGCAGCCCACTTCCCAACTGCCAGCGCCTCGCTCTTTGCCCAATTCACCTTGGCAGCTGAGAGTTTTCCAAAGATTTCAACAATTTTACCCAGTTTTTCAATGTCATCTTGATTTTTTATAAAAATGATGATGTCATCTGCGTAGGCTGATGATATAAAATTTGTACTTATGTCAGGTAAAAACAAGCCGTCAATAAAACCACGAACATTTTGCAACATTGGTTCTATGGACAGTGAATACAACATACCTGACATGGCGCAGCCTTGTCTAATACCTCTTTGTACCTTAAAAGGTTTGCATAGACCACCATTTATCTTCAGCACACCCTCAATGCTCTCGTACAGGACCTTTATATTAGCTATCAGACCTGGGTTGAGGCCGTACCTTTGTAAAACTTTCCAAAGGTAGCGGTGCTCAACCCGATCAAAAGCCTTTTCCTGGTCTAACGACACCAGACCAGCATCTAAGCCCAAGGAACCGGAGGCTTCCAAAATATCTCTAATTAATGACACATTGTCAACAATAGACCTGCCAGGCACACAGTAAGTCTGAGTTCGGTGGATGAGCTGCCCCATCACTTTCTTCAGCCGGTTGGCCAGGGCTTTGGACAGCAGCTTGTAGTCAGAGCACAGCAGTGAGACGGGTCGCCAGTTCTTTATCTGCTGCAGGTCTCCCTTCTTAGGCAGCAGCGTCAGCACTGCCCTCCTGCAGCTCTGGGGGAGAGAGAGCTCTTCAAAACTCTCGGAGAAGACCCCCAGCAAATCGTCTTTCAGCTCAGTCCAGAAAGCCTTATAAAACTCTGACGGCAGACCATCTATGCCGGGGGCCTTACCCCCCTGCACACTCTGCAAGGCCGCGAATAGCTCCGCCTCAGTCAGGGGCCCCTCCAGTTCTTTGTTGGTCTCTTCTGACACTGTGGGCAGGTCTCGACAGAATGTGTTAAAAGCAGCATCATCCTCCTGGTACTCACTGCTGTAAAGCTTCACAAAGAACTCCACCGCTCTGCTCCTGATGGCTGCAGTGTGTGTGAGCGTCTGTCCATCCTCTGCCTGCAGCGAGTGCATCTGCCTGCTCTGTCCATTCCTCTGCTCCAGGCCGAAGAAAAACTTGGAGGGGGAATCCATTAGCGCAGCACTCTGGAAACGAGACCGGACTAGCGCCCCCTGCGCTCTGACGTCCAGCAGGTCTGCCAGCACGGCTTTTTTGGACTTGAGGTTTTCAATACGACCTTCATCTGCTGTGGACTGTGAGGAACTCTGCAGCTCCACTATATCTACCTCCAGATCATTGATAGACTTGGCCATGTCACGAGAAACATTGAGAGTGTGCTGCTGACAAAGCTGCTTTATCTGTACTTTGCCATGGTCCCACCATTGTTTCAAACAACTAAAATCCCCCTTCCTCTCTCTAAAACCTCTCCAAAAATAAATAAAAACCTCTCTAAAATGTGCATCTAAAAGCAAAGTGGTGTTAAAATGCCAGTAGGCAGACTTACTCTTAAGATTTTTAATAAAAACCTCACATAAAACCATGGAATGGTCCGAGAAACCCACTGGACATATACTACACCTCTTAAAGATGCTCAAGTGCTGCGTAAAACAATAAAACCTGTCTAACCTCGCTAAAGATAAAACACGTTCTCTGCTGTGGACCCAAGTGTTCTGTCTTATATTGTGGTGGATTTTTCTCCATACGTCACTCAGACTGTGAGTGTTTATGAGAGTTAGCATCGCCTTCTGAGAAGGTGCATGTGGTTCTGGGTGGTTTCTATCACATGTATGATTTGCTGTGCAGTTAAAATCCCCTCCTAAAAACAAATAGTCCTCTGGCTCACACTGCTTTAGAACCAAACTGAGTTTGTTTAAAAAGAGAACTCTGCCAGGGCCAGAAATAGGGGCATACACATTAATAAAAACAATATTAAAACGCTCATACTGTGCTTTTACCACAAGCAATCTCCCCTGCACTCGCTCCTCCACCACATGAGAGACCGGACTAAAATCTCTTGAAAAAAGGAGAGCCACCCCTGCACTAGTGCTGTTAAAATGGCTTAAAATGACCTGCCCGTCAAACTCCCTCCTCCAGTCTGTTTCATTCAAAACATCACTATGGGTCTCTTGTAACATCATAACATTCATTTTTTTCAATTTAAACGTCTCAAAAATGCAAGCCCTCTTCTTCACATCTCTCGCTCCATTGACATTGAGCGTGGAAAGTTTAAAGTGACTCATTAAAACAGCTGTTAAAAGACACACTGCTTTATGTACTCTGTGAGACGCTATCATTTAGCTGTTTTTTTATTTTCTTTCCCATTGTCTTCAGCCTGTAATATTCTGTGTCAGTGAACCCTCCTTCCCCTCTCATTCTCATCTGAGATTCTACAGAGAGCAACAGCAATTGTACATCTGCAAAGTATTCTTTATACTGGGGATTCCTCATGTTTTTGGTCTCTTGCAAAAAAGCACTTATACTCTTTACGGAGTACATTTCTTCTAGCTGTGAAGCAGAAGGAATTTGTGAGTCAGTGAGGGGCTGAGTGTCTGTGCCACAGTCCTCCATCTCCTCTTCCTCTTCACTAGACTCCTTCTCCTCATCACTGCATTCTGAGTCGGTCTGTTCCTCCTGCTCCCCACTAGCTGCTGGTTTTTTTGCCTTAGAGCCACATGTTTCCACCTGTTTTCTTTTTAGATGGGGAGCCTTACACAGGTTGTCTTCCTCCTCCATCACCCCATCCTCACTGTCATGCTCTGCTGCAGCAGAGATGAGTTCAGCCACTACACTCCCTGCTTGTTCTGTGCTACTATTGTTCCCCTCCTCCTGAACAATACACTCACTCTGTTTGTCACTGTCAACAGTTTCAACACACACATTTTTATCAACAACTCTTTGAGTTGCATGTTTTGGGCTCTCACCACACTGTATTTTTGTTGCAACATTTTCTGTCTCAGTGTTTACATTGTTTGGCAGGTTACTCTCCACATTTGTAAGCTCCTGCGCTACAGTGTGTGTTGAAGAGCCGGCTGTAGGCTCAACTGCTGGTGCCACAGCAGGCTCAGCCCGCCTTCCAGGGGCTTTTTCTGGGCAAGCTCGCACCAAATGTCCCTCCTTGCCGCAGGCAAAGCACTTCAGGGTCCCGGAATTAACAAAGACTGCATAGTCAAAGTCTTCAACTTTTAAATTGAAAACTAAATTCAGTTCACAGTCTTTTTTATGTAAAATCATATGTACTTGCCGTCTATGAGATACGACATGTCGCAGCAGGGGGGACTTGCATCCCGATGGCAGCTTCCTTATCGCCGAGACGATCTTCCCGTGTCTCGACAGCTCCCTGAGCAGGATCTCGTCTCCAATGAATGGCGGGATGTTGGAGATTGTAATCCGCGTTGCCGGTGTTGTGAGCGGGGACACGGAAACAAACGAGTCCTTCACAATTACTCCTTTCTCCACCACCTTGTTAGCCTTGACCACACTGTCCACAAAGATCACGACTGCTCCGTTCATCCGCGCCGCGGATCTTATGCTGCTGTGCTCGATTATATCCGCCACTGCAAGGCTACAGTCTTCCACCGAGCACGGGAAGGTGGTGGCGATTTTAAAGCCGTGCATTCGGCTTAGTTCCCCGAAAGCAACCATGCTCCCGGGTCCTGGCGCACCGACCAGCAGCCGCTGGTCGATCGCGTGAAAAAAAGCACCAAACAAAAAATTAAGTCCAAAAAAACATCGAAAAACACCACCAAAAACGTTCGCCCAACTATATTTACAAAAAAGAAACAAAAAGAAACTATGAGAAAAGTTTTCAAAACTCCTCACAATCCGCTCTCCGCAAACCCACTCCTTCCGCTCAGAGAGAGAGAGAGAGAGAGAGAGAGAGAGAGAGAGAGAGAGACAGACAGACAGACAGACAGGAAGAGAGAAAGAGAGAAAGAAAGAGAGAGAGAGAGACAGACAGGAAGAGGAAGAGAAAGAGAGAGACAGACAGACATAGAGAGAGACAGAGAGAGAGAGAGACAGAGAGAGAGAGACAGAGAGAGAGAGAGAGATTTTTTTTTTTGATTTTTGAAAAAAACTTTATTTTTCAGTTTCTTTCAACAAGAGACACTTGTCATTTTATACACACAATCCTTTGTCCAGACAGAAAGACGCGTCATGAATAAATAAATTAAAACACAGAGTTAAAAGAGAGCTTTCCCTCATTCACTGAACACACAGCTGTCGTGCAGCACCAAACATTTTCAAACTCTGCCAGCGTGTTCATCAGGTCATGGTATCTAAAATCAATTTGTATCCTGGCTTTTATCAGTGAGCGAAACATGTCTCTTAGTCCAAGGCCTGCCTCCCCCTCCACCTGATTTTTCCTTGTTTTGTAGATTGCCATCTTCGCCTGCCCCACCACATCATTTAAAAGACACCATTTCTTTGAATCTTTTTTTTTATATCCAGCACCACCAATAAAAGCAGCCTCCGACCACACCTCTCCACACATTAAAAACACAGCTTTTAAAATGTGGAATAAAACAATGAGTCTGTGACAATCAAGATAGCAGTGAATCAGGGTTTCAGCTTGGTCACAGAAAGGACAAGTCTCTAAAACAGTGGGGTTGATTTTAGAAATAAAAACATTGACGGCCAGCGCCCCCTGCAGGATCCTCCACTGCAGGTCTCCTGTCCTCTTGTTGAGTGGAAGCTTGTAGAAAAGCCTCCAGACTGGCGCCCGGCCCTGCAGCCTCTCTCTCCATACTGTGTCCCTGTTGGTGCTCAGTTTTCTCTTCTGTGTAGCCACCACACAGTATTTATATACTGTTTTCCCCGACAGCAGTTGTAAATCCACCAAGGACTTAGAGGTGCCCATTGTTTTGCCCAGCCCGCTCTGGTCCACGGACAGACTGAGGTCTGGGAACGGATCTCCCTGGTCCGGTACCTCCGCCCCGCTGCTGTACTCCCTCAGCATCTCATGCTCCTCTGCGCTCAGCCTGTTGCTCCACTGGTTCAGGATGTGTCTGGTGTGCCGGCTGGACCTCAGGCCCAGGAGAGAGGCCACAGCCTGCGTGTTGTGCAGCCCGGGCCCTGCCACGTCCACCACCTGCCTCAGCCTGACCGTCCCCGTGGAGCGAAGGCGCAGGGTGAGGCCAGGGCTGCTGCCGTCTTGTATGTCCAGCCGGGCCCCGCACACTAGGGGCTCCTCCAGGAGCCAGAAGAGAGAGGCTGCAGGCCCCAGTCTGTCCCATTTAAAAAGTGTCCACGCTTTAAAAACACCATGATAAAAAGGAGGCAAGTTACACGCACGATAAAAATCACAATTCAATAAAAACAAAGACTTGTCTAAAACGAGGTCTGCTATCCTCCTTAAAATGATGCCTGTGACCTCCAGACGACATCATCACAGCAGGAAAGGTAACGCTGTACAAACTGCAGCCTGAAAGCTGCTGCCCTGCTCTCCAGGTGTATTAAGCCCTGCCCCCCCTCTTCTTTTGGCAGGTACAGTACACTCTGGGGAACCCAATGCAGCTTATCCCAGAAAAAGTTCAAGAGGACTGTTTGAATTTTTTGCAGCAGCCCAGCAGGGGGTTCTAGGCACTTGAGCCTGTGCCACAGGGTGGACGCTACCAGGTTGTTAATGATGAGAACCCTCCCTCTGTATGACATGTGGGGAAGCAGCCACCTCCACTTTGCCAGCTTCCCCTCCACCTTTTCTATCACACCCTCCCAGTTCTTTTTTTCAGTTTGTTCATCCCCCAGATGAACCCCCAGGTATCTGAAGCCTCCCCTCTTCCAGGTCAGCCCCCCCGGCAGCTGAAGCAGACCAGCAGCCCACTTCCCAACTGCCAGCGCCTCGCTCTTTGCCCAATTCACCTTGGCAGCTGAGAGTTTTCCAAAGATTTCAACAATTTTACCCAGTTTTTCAATGTCATCTTGATTTTTTATAAAAATGATGATGTCATCTGCGTAGGCTGATGAAATAAAATTTGTACTGATGTCAGGTAAAAACAAGCCGTCAATAAAACCATGAACATTTTGCAACATTGGTTCTATGGACAGTGAATACAGCATACCTGACATGGCGCAGCCTTGTCTAATACCTCTTTGTACCTTAAAAGGTTTGCATAGACCACCATTTATCTTCAGCACACCCTCAATGCTCTCGTACAGGACCTTTATATTAGCTATCAGACCTGGGTTGAGGCCGTACCTTTGTAAAACTTTCCAAAGGTAGCGGTGCTCAACCCGATCAAAAGCCTTTTCCTGATCTAACGACACCAGACCAGCATCTCAGCCCAAGGAACCGGAGGCTTCCAAAATATCTCTAATTAATGACACATTGTCAACAATAGACCTGCCAGGCACACAGTAAGTCTGAGTTCGGTGGATGAGCTGCCCCATCACTTTCTTCAGCCGGTTGGCCAGGGCTTTGGACAGCAGCTTGTAGTCAGAGCACAGCAGTGAGACTGGTCGCCAGTTCTTTATCTGCTGCAGGTCTCCCTTCTTAGGCAGCAGCGTCAGCACTGCCCTCCTGCAGCTCTGGGGGAGAGAGAGCTCTTCAAAACTCTCGGAGAAGACTCCCAGCAAATCGTCTTTCAGCTCAGTCCAGAAAGCCTTATAAAACTCTGACGGCAGACCATCTATGCCGGGGGCCTTACCCCCCTGCACACTCTGCAAGCTCCGCCTCAGTCAGGGGCCCCTCCAGTTCTTTGTTGGTCTCTTCTGACACTGTGGGCAGGTCTCGACAGAATGTGTTAAAAGCAGCATCATCCTCCTGGTACTCACTGCTGTAAAGCTTCACATAGAACTCCACCGCTCTGCTCCTGATGGCTGCAGTGTGTGTGAGCGTCTGTCCATCCTCTGCCTGCAGCGAGTGCATCTGCCTGCTCTGTCCATTCCTCTGCTCCAGGCCGAAGAAAAACTTGGAGGGGGAATCCATTAGCGCAGCACTCTGGAAACGAGACCGGACTAGCGCCCCCTGCGCTCTGACGTCCAGCAGGTCTGCCAGCACGGCTTTCTTGGACTTGAGGTTTTCAATACGACCTTCATCTGCTGTGGACTGTGAGGAACTCTGCAGCTCCACTATATCTACCTCCAGATCATTGATAGACTTGGCCATATCACGAGAAACATTGAGAGTGTGCTGCTGACAAAGCTGCTTTATCTGTACTTTGCCATGGTCCCACCATTGTTTCAAACAACTAAAATCCCCCTTCCTCTCTCTAAAACCTCTCCAAAAATAAATAAAAACCTCTCTAAAATGTGCATCTAAAAGCAAAGTGGTGTTAAAATGCCAGTAGGCAGACTTACTCTTAAGATTTTTAATAAAAACCTCACATAAAACCATGGAATGGTCCGAGAAGCCCACTGGACATATACTACACCTCTTAAAGATGCTCAAGTGCTGCGTAAAACAATAAAACCTGTCTAACCTCGCTAAAGATAAAACACGTTCTCTGCTGTGGACCCAAGTGTACTGTCTTATATTGTGGTGGATTTTTCTCCATACGTCACTCAGACTGTGAGTGTTTATGAGAGTTAGCATCGCCTTCTGAGAAGGTGCATGTGGTTCTGGGTGGTTTCTATCACATGTATGATTTGCTGTGCAGTTAAAATCCCCTCCTAAAAACAAATAGTCCTCTGGCTCACACTGCTTTAGAACCAAACTGAGTTCGTTTAAAAAGAGAACTCTGCCAGGGCCAGAATTAGGGGCATACACATTAATAAAAACAATATTAAAACGCTCATACTGTGCTTTTACCACAAGCAATCTCCCCTGCACTCGCTCCTCCACCACATGAGAGACCGGACTAAAATCTCTTGAAAAAAGGAGAGCCACCCCTGCACTAGTGCTGTTAAAATGGCTTAAAAGGACCTGCCCGTCAAACTCCCTCCTCCAGTCTGTTTCATTCAAAACATCACTATGGGTCTCTTGTAACATCATAACATTCATTTTTTTCAATTTAAACGTCTCAAAAATGCAAGCCCTCTTCTTCACATCTCTCGCTCCATTGACATTGAGCGTGGAAAGTTTAAAGTGACTCATTAAAACAGCTGTTAAAAGACACACTGCTTTATCTACTCTGTGAGACGCTATCATTTAGCTGTTTTCTTATTTTCTTTCCCATTGTCTTCAGCCTGTAATATTCTGTGTCAGTGAATCCTCCTTCCCCTCTCATTCTCATCTGAGATTCTACAGAGAGCAACAGCAATTGTACATCTGCAAAGTATTCTTTATACTGGGGATTCCTCATGTTTTTGGTCTCTTGCAAAAAAGCACTTATGCTCTTTACGGAGTACATTTCTTCTAGCTGTGAAGCAGAAGGAATTTGTGAGTCAGTGAGGGGCTGAGTGTCTGTG